>NC_084803.1:37662189-37694689 GCF_963583255.1 Pyrus communis
CAGCCAACAAAGACTGGAATCTGTGGCAGATGGATGTAAAGAATGCTTTTCTTCATGGAGAGCTAGATCGGGAGATCTACATGATGCAGCCAATGGGCTTTAAAAGCGAAGCTCATCCTGAGTACGTGTGCAAGTTAAGGAAAGCACTCTACGGTTTGAAACAAGCACCAAGAGCATGGTACGGTAAGATTGCAGAGTTTCTAACACAAAGTGGTTATTCAGTAACACCTGCAGATTCCAGCTTGTTTGTCAAAGCCAATGAAGGAAAGCTAGCTATCGTGCTAGTATATGTGGATGACTTGATCATAACCGGTGATGATGAAGCAGAAATTCTTCGGACGAAGGAGAATTTATCAGTCCGTTTCCAGATGAAGGAACTTGGCCAACTCAAGCACTTCCTTGGTCTAGAGGTTGATCGCACACAAGAAGGAATATTTCTCTGTCAACAGAAGTATTCCAAAGATTTATTGAAAAGGTTCGGAATGCTCGAATACAAACTGATCTCTACGCCGATGGAGCCAAATGTCAAAATGAGTGCACATGAAGGAAAAGATTTGGAAGATGCGACGATGTATCGACAATTGGTAGGTAGTCTGATCTACTTAACCTTGACTCGACCTGACATTTCTTATGCAGTTGGTGTGATGAGTCGGTACATGCAAAATCCAAAGAAGCCTCACTTGGAAGCAGTTCGACGAATACTGAGATATGTGAAGAGTACAATTGACTATGGTCTTTTGTACAAGAAAGGTGAAGACTGCAAGTTAGTTGGTTACTGTGATGCTGACTATGCGGGAGATCATGACACCAGGAGATCAACAACTGGGTATGTGTTTAAGCTTGGTTCTGGAACCATCTCTTGGTGTAGCAAGAGACAGCCAACGGTATCTTTGTCAACCACAGAAGCAGAGTATAGAGCAGCAGCAATGGCAGCTCAAGAGAATGCATGGCTGGTACAGCTGATGAGTGATCTACATCAACCAGTAGATTATCCAGTACCATTGTACTGTGATAACCAATCGGCCATTCGCTTGGCAGAAAATCCAGTCTTTCATGCAAGAACTAAACATGTGGAAGTGCACTACCACTTTATCAGAGAAAAGGTTCTACAAGAAGAGATTGAGATGAGACAAGTCAAGACGAATGATCAAGTTGCGGACTTGTTCACAAAAAGTTTAAGTACAGGCAAGCTCGAAAATTTTCGCTGTCTGCTCAGCACAGTGCAAAGAATGAGAGCTGACATTGAGGGGGAGTGTTGAAAATCAATGTCAAAGTTAGGCAAGGAAAGTTAGGCAATGTTAGGTATGGTTGAATAAAAATTATTAGGTGCAATTAATGTGTTTTGTGTGGTAATAAATAATCTTAGTTTAATCATTTGGTTTGCTATAAATACCTAAGTTCTCAAGCATTGTAAATCATTCAAAGAAAAACAAAGCCTAGAGCTAAAGAAGAAAAGCTTTGCTAATTAGTTTGTTTTGTGAGCTTTCTTTAAGTGTGTGCTCTATTTTCTTCTTCTTGGGATCATTAGAGTTATCTTGGATACTCTTCTTATTCAACATGATGTACGAAAGTAAATGGGACGTTTTG
Organism: Pyrus communis; assembly: GCF_963583255.1. Classification (NCBI taxonomy): domain Eukaryota; kingdom Viridiplantae; phylum Streptophyta; class Magnoliopsida; order Rosales; family Rosaceae; genus Pyrus; species Pyrus communis. The sequence goes on from NC_084803.1 coordinate 37,663,777, forward strand.
CAGAAGCCTTCATTAATCATGGAAACAACCCTGGGGTTGACAAAAAGGAGGTGGAAAGTTGAAGAAAAGCTTTAACGAAAGTGGCAAATTTCTCTGGGTGGGATTCAAAGGACTGGTAATGTTTTTATTTTTCTCGCAGCCGGTTCCTTATTTAATGACACACACACACCCCTACTGTGACTTCTGTTTGAGGAATAGAAATAGAGCCAATTATATCACAAATTGCAATGGACATAGCTATGAATGCCATTAAAACAATTCCATCTATAGTTCGATAACTCTTATACAATGCGCATCATATATAGGTGTGTGATTATTGTGTTTTGGCTTGACTCAATGCAAAAAATAGTGAAAACATTTTGGAACTTATATATCTAACTCTAATTCTTTTCCATAGGTCTGAAGCAAAGCTTGTCAAAGACATTGTTCAAGTGGTATGGAAAAAGTTGCGCCCAACATTATTATGTCATGTGGTGGGCGACTTTGTTGCAATCGAGTCAAGGTCGAAACCGATTATTGATTTGTGTTTAGATGCAACGGTGAATGATGGTTGCTTTGTTGGGATATGGGGGATGGGTGGTATTGGTAAGACAACTATTGCAAGAGTTGTGTACGAGAGAATCTCTCATGTGTTTGAATTCCAAATATTTCTAGCTGATGTTAGAAGTAATGTCGAAAAAGGTGGCCTACCTCACCTGCAAAAGCAACTTCTTTGTAAAATCGGGATGGAAAAAAAATGACATATGGAATGTTCAAGAAGGAGCAGCAATCATAGGCAGGTTTCTAGGTGGCAAAAAGGTCTTTTAGTTCTTGATGATGTGAACCATTTGCATCAATTAGAATATGTGGCTGGAAATCAAGAGTGTTTTGGATTAGGGAGCAGAGTTCTCATTACAACTAGAGATGAGCGTTTGTTATCTAAACACGGAGTGAAGAGATGGTTTGAGGTTGAAGGACTCAATAACGATGACTCTCTTCAACTTTTTAGCTGGAATGCCTTTAAGAAAGATTGCCCTGAACCAAGTTTTGTTCATTTGTCAAATCGCATGGTCAATTATGCCAAGGGTCTTCCAGTAGCTCTTAAAGTCTTGGGATCTTTTTTGCATGGAAGAAGTTTAAGTGCATGGAACAGTGCGTTGTATAAACTAAGAGAAATTTCTAATTCAGAAGTTTTTGAGACACTTAAAATAAGTTACGATGGTCTAGATGACGATGAGAAGAAATTTTTTCTAGACATTGCATGTTTCTTTATTGGAGAGGACAAAGATCGAGTACTACAGGCACTTGAAGCTAGCGGTTTTTTTGCGCATATTGGAATAGATGTCCTTGTTAATCTCTCTTAACTATTAGTTCAGACGGTGTGCTATCGATGCATGATTTACTCCAAGAAATGGGTCAAGAAATTGTCTGTCGAGAATCTCTTGATGATCCAGGCAAGCGTAGCAAGTTGTGGCGTACAGATGGCATCAATCGTTTTCTGAGCGAAAATACAGTAAGAGGCTTTTAAGACAACAATAAATTTGATTGCTAGTTGTTATTATGTCATGTATACAACATGGTGTTGTACTAGTTACCGCTTTGCTTGTGTTATGACCTAGAATATATTCATGTTGACTAGGGAACAGTAACAATTGAATGTATAATCATGGACCAAGATGAGGAAGGGGCAGTCCAATTGAATGCTAAATCCTTTTCAATGATGAAAAAGCTGAGATACCTCAGGCTAGATAATGCGAACCTCTCTTACGGGCTTGAATATCTTCCCAATAGTTTGCGGTTTCTTGAATGGCACAACTTTCCTCTTAAAACTTTGCCATCATCTTTCTGTCCAGAGAACTTCACATGAGGAATAGTCTCCTTGAACATCTTTGGAAGGGAATTAAGGTACTTCTCTCACTTATTGATTTTTATTACCTACATTAATATCATGCGAAGCTAACTTTTGCTATATTTTCACTTGATAACAGCATTCATATAATTTGAAAATCCTTGATCTTTCTCACTCTCCAAATCTTGTGGAAACCCCAGACTTTAGAGGTATGCCAAATCTTGAGCATCTGATTATTAACTTTTACGACCAATTGTATGAAGTTGACCAGTCTCTGGGGACGCTTGAAAGACTTAAGGTTATGGACTTGACCGGTTGCAAAAACCTTGCGCGTCTTCCGAGAAGTGTATCTGGCTTAAAGTCTCTGAATGTTCTTGATGTTTCTTATTGCTGGAGGCTTGAAAAATTGCCAGAAGACTTGGGCCATGTTGAGAGTTTGGAACTGCTTAATGTGTGTCATACTGCTATAACTGGATCACCTTCTTCCGTTGGTCTTTTGAAAAACCTGAAGGAATTATATTTCGGCGAACTTCCAAGTCTCTTACAGTTGCCTTCTTTATCTGGTTTGCAATCTTTAACGCACTTGAGTCCAAGTAACTGCAATATTTTGGAAGGAGGAATTTCAAATGATATCAGTTGCCTCTGCTCATTAAGGTATTTGGATCTAAGTGAAAATCCTCTTTCTAGCTTACCCATGAGTATTTGTCAACTTTCCAAACTTGAATACCTTGGTGTGTCTAGATGCTACAGTCTTCAAACATTAATTCCAGAGCTTCCTTCTACAATATCCTGTGTTGAAGCTTACAATTGCGGGGCATTGGAATAAGCTAGTGTAGACGTGGTTAAACTTTTTGCTAACTGTTTCAAGCGGGTGGAGAAGCAAGTTTGCACGAGTATGAACTGTTGTGGTTTAGGATGCAAGTTTGTAGTTCCTGGAAGTGAAATTCCAGAGTGTTTCAATCACACAAGTGTGGGACTGTCAATCAGTGTAGGGCTACATCCAGGGTGGTCTACCGATCACAAGTTAAAGGGATTTGCGGTGTGTGGAGTCTTCGGAAGGGCACCTTTTGATCTCAAACTGAGCATCAATGGAAAAGCATGTTTAATGGCCCATCATAGATTCGATGCTTTAAGGAGAGACCACCTTTTGTTCTTCTTCCTTCCACGGCATGAATTCGTTACGTGCAATGAGTGGCAGAATATCAGTGAGCTTGAATTTTCATTTTGGAGTGAGGTCTGTCCACTATCGGGGGTGAAGTGTGGGGTGAGTTTAGTATACGAGGAAGATGTTATGTGAGGCAGAGGTGTGTTAGAATTTGTGAAGGGGTCTTGGAATTCTTCCTTGATAGCCATTTGCAGCAGCTCCATAATTTGTATGCAATTTTACAGCAATTTGGCCATACAGTATCTTGGTCGTGTGATTTCAACAACTGAAGTACCTGCTCATCCTTCCAAATCGGATGGTCACTCGGACGTTGTTATCTGTTTTCACTTAATTAATGTAGAGTTTGAATGGAAATAAAGACATTAATTAGGTGTTGGTCTCACTCTTTTTTTTCTTCTTCAAACGATGTTGTCTACGGCAAGGATGTGAAAGAGTGTTCCAAGCCTTACAATAGGCTAGTAATAATGTGATAAATTCGCTTTTGACGATAATCGAGCATAAGACATCTCACTTACAAATAAAGATGAATAATGATAGATCAGAGTACTAAATGATATGAAATTTCTCTTATAGTCTTCCTAATATTAATTTACCAAACCCAATAATTTTTTTGTTCTCCACATCTAGGACTATGTTTTCTTCAAAAAGCGATTTGACCTGCATACATCATAAACGCAAACAATTTCACAAACAGTAAGTAATTGCTGTATCCTTAGAAGTTTTTTTTTTTTTTTGATCAAACGATAAATTTGTTATATTAGATGTTAGATTGACCAGGATTCGAACTCATGTCGTCATGCAAAAACTCAACTATTTTCCATCACTGTGGTAAAGGGCTGCATCCCTAGAAGTTAACGAAGCTGTAAAGACGAGAACTTGGCATCGCCTCTCAAAAGAAAAATTCCCAACCATTTAGTAAAACACTTAGCAAATGATTCTTGGAACCAAACTCGTTAGTCATTCCGGACTCTCTGATCTTCGTCCCAAGCATAAGGTATCCTTAAACCAATGCCACCAAGGACAACTCAATTTAGTCGATATTAAAATTAGAGAATTGTTACTGGCACTCCAAAAATCTCATTCTACACTCCAAATTTTCTGTTTTTGAAAAGAAAAAAATACCCTTGTGAGAAGTGTAGAATTAGATTTTTGGAGTGCTAATAACACTTTCCTAAAATTAAATCAATTCTAAGATTCTAAAATAATAAAACAGCAATTGGCTAATTCAAATGTGGAACCGCGCTAGTCAGTACATGCAAGAATGGCAAGTTCAACCAATTGTTGAATCCTTAATCTCTAAACACAAAACACCTAATCGATTGAGCAAACACCAAGAACAACTACAAAAAACACAGGGATAATTTCCACTGAAAGATTCTTGCACCATCTTAAAAACCTAGAAATCAAAAGCTTCAAATAATAAAAGATTTACCTTCACTGCATCATACTCTGAATTGACGAAAACAACGAAACCACCAAGAATCCCCTCACACTTTCAATGCCAAAACCGATGATTCCAAAAAAAATTGAAACTCCTATTTTTTTCTCTGCTGCTTCAAGAATCTGCAGACCAAAAAAAAAAAAAGAAAAAAAAAAAAGGAACAATAATGGAATTTTAATGTCCAGTAAGATTTATGCAAATTAACAAAATTTAACCCAAATTAACATAAATTCATCAAACCCCATTAACACAAACCCAATTAACAGACTGTTGGGGTTGGAAAATGGGTCGGTGAGGGAAAGCGAACGCAGAGCTTATCCGCCCACACGAGGAGGCTTTTGGCAGTGATCGCATAGTACGCGGCTTGAAACTGACAAGGGAGCAGAAGACGAGAGGGCGAAGGTTCGACGAGGAAGAAGAAGACGAAAAGGCGAAGGGGAGTAGGAGAAGGGAGAGGGCGTATTGGACGATATGGGATGAGATATGGGAGATATGAGGTGACTAATACCCATGCTGCCGGTTTTCAGCTTTCCTTTTTTTTGTGGGATTCATTAGTAATCCTAATCCCTTAATTTGACGAAGATTAACAACTAGTTGACTTGTTGATAGTTGTGTGCTAGTTGTTTGGTGCACTCCCTTAATTTAAGGAGTGACAGTGTAGACATTGAAATTTCAGTGAAATAAATGTTAACCAATATATTAAAATTACAACATTTATTCGTTTCACCTACATCACACACTCATTTCACCTACAACTTCCACTTACTTCACCAACCTCACACACTTATTTCACCTACATCACACACTACTTCACCAACCTCACACACTTATTTCACCTACATCACACACTCATTTCACCTACAACTTCCACTTACTTCACCAACCTCACACACTTACTTCACCTACCAACTCCATTTATTTCACCTACAACATCCTCTCACTTCACCAAAAAAATGGATAGTGAATCAAAGCCTATAAATAGGCTTCTCCATCAAGAGAAAAAGGAGAGGAATTTACATTACACCAAAACCTTGAAGCCTTGAAATTCTAAAGCTCTCAAGCAAATCCCGAAGGATCAAGAAAGCATTCTTCATTCTTTGTCAAATCCTCCTTCAAGATCAAGCCCCAACGGCCCTTGAAGAACTTCCACCAACTCAAGATCAAGCCCCGACGGCCCTTGAAGAAAGTGTTCATCGTTCATCATCCGTTCATCCTAAGATCAAGCCCCAACGGCCCTTTGGATCAACAACCTCAACAAATCCACACATCCAATCGTTCTTCAAGATTAAGCCCAAAAGCCCTTGAAGATCCGCTCATCCATCAACCTTCAAGACCAAGCCCAAAAGCCTTTGAAGAAATCCACACAACCATTATTCAAGATCAAGCCCAAAAGCCCCCTTGAAGAACTTCCACCAACTCAAGATCAAGCCCCGACAGCCCTTGAAGAAAGTGTTCATCGTTCATCATCCGTTCATTGTAAGATCAAGCCCCAACGACCCTTTGGATCAACAACCTCAACAAATCCACACATCCAATCATTCTTCAAGATTAAGCCCAAAAGCCCTTGAAGATTTGCTCATCCATCAACCTTCAAGATCAAGCCCAAAAGCCCTTTGAAGAAATCCGCACAACCATTATTCAAGATCAAGCCCAAAAGCCCCCTTGAAGACCTGTTCAGCAACCTTCAAAGATCAAGCCCTGAAGGCGGCCCTTGAAGAAACTTCCCTCAACCTTCAAGATCAAGTCTCAACGGCCCTTGAAGAAACTTCAAGCCGTTCATCCAAGATCAAGCCTCGACGACCCTTGAATCAATTGCACATCCACAAATCAACACCTTACGGAGATCGAATTAGAGGATCAAATTACAAAGAGATTGTAACCCCTAAATCATTAATTAATACAAAATATTATTTTGTACACGTATTCTTGTTTTAGGAAAATTCGTGTTTACAGACAGATTTAGGGTTTACTCGGTTATTTGAGTTTGTCAAAGGAAGGTTGCTTGTAACTTTCTCCCTCATTTTATCTATACCCTCTTGTACATTCACTCAATCTATGAAGAATATATTCAAACCAACTTAAAACTTCCACATGGTATCAGAGCAGTGTCATTCTTGACCTATCTCCGCCTATTTTTTTTTTCTGCTGTTGTTCATCTTCAAGCTCCAGTTATGGCTGAAGAAAGTTCAGTAAACCTTGGAGAAGAAAACTCACGAAGTTCTCCCTCTTTTGTTCCAGATACTGAGATAAATACGAATAAGCGTTTATGCTCTGTTTTGTTGAATGAATTCAAATATCTCCCATAGTCTAGAGCAATGTCTCTTGCTCTCGGTGGAAAAGGAAGGCTAGGGTTCATCAATGGAGGAGTTGAAGCACCTGAGCCTTCTACCCAATCATACAAAGCATGGTTATGCAAGGACCAACAAGTTATGTCAATGCTTCTCAACTTAATAGAGAAACATATCGCAGAAATCTTCAGCTATTTTAAGTCCTCGCACGATCTGTGGAAATCTGTGAATGACATGTATGAGAATCAAAATAATTATGCACGAGTGTTTCAGCTAAAGAGGGACATTGCCAGTCTTCAACAAGATGGACAAACCTTTGTGCAACACTTGGGAAGTCTTAAGACTATGTGGAATGAGTTAGATATTTATCTACCTCATACCATTGATGCTGCTATTCTTTTGAAAATGGCTAAAGAAGACAAGATATATCAGTTGCTTGCTAGTTCGAACTCGGACTATGAGGATCTCAAGAGTCACATCCTGATGAATGTTGAACTTCCTTCCTTCAAAACAGTGTGTGCCACTGTTCAACGTGAAGAAGCTCGAAGAAGGGTGATGAACTTGGAGAAGAATTCTAAGATTTCGGAGTCGATAATCTATGTTGCCAAACATAAACCCTCAGACAGCAGGCCTTACAAGAGTAAAAATCCACACTTGAAGTGCAGTTACTGTGACGCTGTAGGTCACGTAGAGGAGAGGTGTTGGATTTTGCATCTCGAACTGAAACCTAAGTTCAACAAGGATCATAGAATGATTCTTTCAAGATAGCGCAACTCTGGCTTGTACAAACCTCAGCATATAGCAAATCACAGCTATACGTCATTCCATAAGGGTATTCAGAACTTCACCTCAAATCCTGTCTCACTCATAAATGACTTTGCAATATACATGCAGACCAAGGGACATAAAATGTCATTGTTTCTCCGTTTATGGCAGGTAATAAACGTGGTCTAACCAGTGGTTGATAAAATGTCATTGTATATATGCTTTTGTCGATTTCTGCTACAATAATGAGGGAATCTAGAAGATCGAGGCCAGTCGATCTGAGGTTTGTACTACTCTATCCCTGTCTTCTCTTTTTCTGTGAATTTCTCGAAATTGACAATGCACGTTCCGATTCTTACTGTGTTTGGGAGAGGAGAAAGCTCTAGATTAGCATTGATCACTTCGATTTTTTCTTATTTAGTGCAGCATAGTCGGACTACATAATCCTACCGTTGGGCTATTTCTAGGGAGGGTTTATTTTTGCTTTTGTTAGTCTGTTGACAGTTTGGTATGGCTATCATATTGATGGAACTAAATTGTGAGTTAATTATTGCTTAGGTTATTAATAGTGTTTTCACAGTTGTCTCAACATGTGTGTTTTTATGCACAAAGTTCAAAGGTTTTTGTTCCCCCAACTTAACAAGTTACGCATCAGTTTGGCTTAGTTTTAATGTCGAATAATCATTGTTTGATTACATTGTAGTATTAGTATGTTATTTTAATGATTTCATATGCTTCTCTTTACGTTAATTGTGTTGGATTTCTACATTTCTGGCTTTTGTTTTCTTTAATTAAATGAAGTTTGTAATGTATCTGAACAGGTACCAATCTTCTTAATGAAGAATAGAGCAATCAAATGGAGCTTCACAGGATAAGCTTGTGAGGTTGAGTGTTTTTTTTTTTTTTTTGTTACTGTATTTTTCTCCTCCGTGGCATGCTTTTTGATGTTTTTACGTTTACTAAGTCTTCATTTCGGTTGCTTGCCCAGGTTACACAGAACTCAGGTGGTGCAAACCTTGCTGTAGATGTATGGAGTCTTGGGTGCATTGTCTTGGACATGGCTATGACAAAAAGCCACCTTGGAGCCAGTATAAAGGAGTATGAATTTAGATTTGAAACGAATACTTTTGTATATTTGGTTTTATAGTTAATTTCACCTTTTGGATTTATGCTGGGTTTTAGTACAATTTTAAAGGGAGGTATAATCTGGTGAGGTTTCTCCAGACCATGCAGAAGGCAAGGCTCTATGCTCACCTTCGCATTGACCCTTATGTTTGTGCTGAGTGGAACTTTGGGTAATATTTTTCTCTAGATCTATAATTTTGGCTTTTATTTTTCTTATTTTTTAGGATTTTCCACGATCATTCTATTTTTCTCTCCTAATTTTAGAAAAAAAATATTTAATTTTTCTAATTGTGTGGTTTTTAGGGGTTTTTTTATTTGGCAGAGGCAAGTTTTGATTTTTACCTTTCTTTTTTTTTTCTCACAGGGGGCTCTCGGAGAAGCTTGTAATTGAGACACCACTTCTGTCATTATCTTTGGAAGTATTTGATGGTCGACTGTAGACCTGACATTTTCAACCCGACCCGTTAAAATTGGTATTCGGGTGAGTGCTAAACGGGTCGGGTCATTAATGAGTCAACCCGTTAATCACTCGTTATTTAACGGGTCATTTTAGGTCAACCCGCGAAACCCGTTAACACCCGTTATTGAGGACTTTTGTGTAATTTCAAATTTTCACTCTTTCATTCATTTGCAGTTAGATATAGTGTCTAGTATTGACAATACTGTATTGCTGCAAAATACGTTGGAAGGCCAATTTCCCAACTACCACCAATTCAGCCTATTTATATTTCGTCTTTGGACTTATCAATGGCAAGTTATGGGGGTCAAGGGATGGTCGGACCTTCGCTTGATCTTAATCTTCTACCTGGGAGTGCTTCATCTTCCATGCCCAATTTACCTTACCAGCCTAATGGGTTTTCGGACATGGATAAGTCCCTCATGACTGACATTGCTGCAAATGCCATGGAAGAGTTGCTTAGGCTTTTGCAGACCAATGAACCCTTGTGGATGAAGTCTTCTACTGATGGAAGGGATGTTCTTAATCTCGAAACCTACAAGAGGATTTTTTCGAGGGCTAATAGTCATTTGATTATTTTGGTTGCCTATCTTACTGTTGCTGCTGCTTCTCCAAACCTTGGTCCTAGAGATGTTGATGATTGGCGAAACAGTTCTCTGCCTGAAAACGCCAACCCCTCAGATTATGAACGTATAAAATTGATAGAAAGTCCACTTCTACTATAGAAAATGGGGTTGTATTTGATTTGGATGAAATGTTAAAAAAAAAAAAAAAAAAAAAAAAAAAAACAATTGTTAGCAGGTGTTAACGGGTGAAACGGGTGACTTATTAAATTAACGGGTTAGGTTTGGGTAACTCGTCATCTTAATGGGTTGGGTTCGGGTGACCCGTTAAATTAACGGGTCGAGTTAAACCCGAACCAAACCCAGTAAACCCGACCTGTTTACAGGTCTAGTCGACTGGATGACCTTATTAGCATATCCATCCGAGGAGGTTTGTATTCATCTTTCTACTTTTTTTGGAAAAATATTTAGAAATCATAAAGATGCTTCTAAAGACTGGTAAGTAACAATTTCTAAAATTTTAGTGTAATGTTTTTTCATTATGAAGTTGTTCTAATGGTAATTAGTGATTTCAAACAAATTCTGTGAAGTGAAAAGTGAAATTTTGTATGTTTATCATTCCAATTTATCTTTATGTAGACTTTTTCTGTTGAATGGAAAGCATTCGTTTTTTTATCTTTGTTTTTTATTTGTTAGTTGATTGGTTGATGCATTTTATGACAGTTGATATGCATTTTATGACAGTTGACATGCAAGATGCAAAGATAATTTCTTTGTTTCTGTATACTGTTACTATAATTCTACCAATGGAAACTGGTACTGCGATTGTTGTGGCAGTAGATGAACCATGTCAATGTGGCAGCAGATGAACCATAACCATGCCAGTTTGTAGCCTGGGATTCTACGTGTGGTGGTTTAATTTAGTTTTGCTTTCACTTTCAGGAGACCCTGGTTTTTCGTTCTTTGGGCCTTTGTTTGCAGCTTCCGAAGTCGTCTGTGCTCATGCCTTATGATTGCAGGTGAGCTTCCCTTTCAAAAATTCCTTCTTTCCAGTATTTAGGGATTATGAAGTGATTTCTCTGCTTAATATGGGATTAGGGTTTCATTTTTCTTATAATAAAAATCTCTGTATGCCACCCGGAAGCTTCCCTTTCAAAGATTCCTTCTTTCCAGTATTTAGGGATTATAAACTGATTTCTCTGCTTAATTTGTTATTGGGGTTACTTTTTTCTTATAATAAAAATCTGTGTATGCCACCCAGAACAGTAATTGGGTTTTGGGGTTTGTTGCAATGAAGGATATAGGATTTTTCCCAATATAATTATAGTGTTTAGGTTTTTGAAACTTGGGTTTTTCCTGATGTAATTACGGTGTTAATTAGTATTCTTGGGGTATTTTAATCTTCTCTTTTCAATTACCCAAGTGAAGATTTTAATTAAATTTTGTTGATAGGTATTCCGGCTCCTATACATATAGTTAGTTGCTGGTGATTTTGTCACCAGAAAACCCAGTGGGTGACATCTTGCCTTGCCAGTAGACATGTGATACACTTTTTTTTTTTTTTAAGACTAAGAGTTTGTTCTAATGTATGGTTGGGAGCATTAGTAGTCGTTTTATCTAATTTTAAAGGATCATTTGTTTGGATGAACCTTATCCGTGTGGTGCTAGGTTATGGTGGGTACAAGAAACAAAATAGAACTGTTCTTCCTTATGTATAAGTGTGCTGATTCAAGATATTGTTCTTTGTTTGTTTTGCCATAAAGTTTGTTTAGTTAAATACTTGCCTTAGCCATGAATCTTAATTTCTGTTAATATTCCAGATACTTCATTCCAAGTTTGACTCAAATTTAGATGCCAGTACATCAGCCATGAAATTTGCAATTCTTTGTGATGGTTCAATTACAAATTTTGATTCCCAATTGAATGCATTTGATATTGGCGCTTGGTTAGAGGTAATTTCTAACATATTTTTCTTTCAAACCCGTCTTTATAAAGTTTTGCCACATAATAAAACCTGTAAATATTCCTGTTTGCACAAAAATCAAGTGCCCCCATTGTACTATAATTGGTTTATAATGTTGCTTACTCTGATTGGAAATCATAGGTAATAGAGCATATGGAGGAAGATCAAGCATCTGAGTTTGGCAACGTGGTGCCAAGCATATGGACTAGAGTGGTGTTGATGAAAAATTTTTTTTTGGACTTTAACGATCGACCTTAAGGTGTCAGGTGCTTGATCGTGTTCATGAGCTATTTTGCAAAGGGGTTTCATTGCGACTTATTAGTTTTAGTGAGATTACAACTTTGCGTTTTAGTTTCCTTCTTGATAACAAGTATTTATTAGTAACATTGTTGAATAAGTATCTAAACTAATTTTGTTTGCATTGATTTGAGTATTTAATGAAAAGGCATGTGAATGTGATACATGGATAACAAAGGTGTGCATAATGGATAGTTTAGTGCATTGCATAGCTTTAACATGTGTTTGCACTTTCATGATGTAGTATAGATTTTTGTTCCATATTAATTTTGTATTTCATATCATATTACGTTTAAAGGATGTGGAGTTAATTAAAATAGGAGAAAACCATTTAGAAATGTAGGAGTTGTGATGATGGTGTTCTGGATGTTCCAGTGGATGTTGAGAAGTGTTGATTGAAAAAAAAAATGCTTATTTGGAAGTGTTAGAATATAATTGCTATACATGGAAGAGTTGGAATATAATTACCAGGACAAAATGTTAAGCCTGCTCTCTTTCAACCTTAAATACATTCTCTTTTTTATTTGACAATTGTTGATTTATTATAATTTTTTGCTTTGCCTATTGATGCAGGTTTGTTCTTCGCGATTTTTTGGGGCAAGTGATTTGTTGAGTTGTGATTTTTGTTGGGTTGGGGTAAGTGATTTGATGCCGGTTAGTTCATGTTGTACAAGTAGTAAAATCTCAAAAGATTGTATATTGTAAGCCATTCTAATGGTAGATTGTTACTGCTCTTATCTAATGGTAGATTGTTGCTGCTTTAATCTCTTGCCTTCGATTGTTCATCATAGAAAACTCATAAATATAGTGAGACGCAACTTAATGTTGTTTTAATGAGCGCATGAGCGCATGATTTACTTTATACATGACCTTTAAATTGGCCTGTATGCTTGAGTCCTTGCACCCTACAATATCTTCCCTGAACCGCTGCCATGTACTTCACCTTTTTACTTTGCAATTGTCTTTGGCTTTTCTTGATGCATCAGACACCTGGAAAATTGATGTTCCATAAAGATAAGCAATTTTGCCTTTTGATTAGCAATTATATGAAGTAGGCATATTATGCAATACAATCTCTACATTCAATTAGTAAATATTGAGTTATTTTTGTCCAACAGTGACATTTGATTCAGGTTTAAGCTTCTTAGTGGCATCATAAAGGTTTATTTTGGGGGTGCTGATACGTAATTTGATGGCTTATACATATAAATATACAACCTATATTGTTAATTGTATGTAAGAATTGATTTAAGACAATATGAAGCTATCAATGGACTATATGAGTTATCAAAATATCGGGGGGTCTCGATCGAAACGAGCGATCGGTGGTAGCGGAAGCTTTGGGAGGTGGAGCTCCAGATCTGCTACATACCCGTTTCCCTCTGCTGCCGCTATTTCCATCCGATCTCTCAGATTTTGCGGCCCTGGGTTGCAGGTTTTGAGTTGTGATTTGTGAGTGGTTCGGTTTCGTCATGGCGTCGAAGCGCATCTTGAAAAAGCTCAAGGATTTGAGAAGGATCCTCCAACTTATTGCAGCGCAGGTCCTGTGGCTGAAGACATGTTTCATTGGCAAGCAACGATTATGGGATCCCCTTATAGCCCATATGCAGGAGGTGATTTCCTGGTCACCATTCATTTCCCTCCAGATTATCCTTTTAAGCCCCCTAAGGTTGCATTTAGGACTAAGGTCTTCCACCCGAATATCAATAGCAACGGAAGCATTTGTCTTGACATCCTAAAAGAGCAATGGAGCCCAGCACTTACTATCTCTAAGGTATTGCTCTCAATCTGCTCATTGCTGACTGACCCAAATCCTGATGACCCTCTCGTGCCGGAGATTGCCCACATGTACAAAACTGATCGAGCCAAGTACGAATCCACTGCACGTGGCTGGACTCAGAAATATGCAATGGGTTGAAGATGTTTTTTCATCCAGATGTAGAGTTTGTATTTGGGGGGAGGGGGACAGGTTCGGGGCGTTTCAATTGAGGAAGAACAGATCGTTGTTCTTCCTTTCCTTAATCATATAAAAAAAGAAGGGTATGATGTTGTTCCTTCCGGATTTCTAGACAGAAACTTAAAATGTTCGTTTTAATTCCATCGACTAAGGAATCGGTGTTGATTTTTCATCTACCATTTCTTGTTGTATCTTGAAAGATTGAGAAATATAGAAATCCAATGAACTGCTAAAAAAAAAAAAATAAATAAAAAAAAAATAAATAAAATTGGATTACATTGTTGACCTCCTTCGATTCTATTTCTTTATAAATTAATGGTTGAACTGATACCTCCTATTTGTTGATGAGATAGTCTACCAAAAGGTTATCGAGTTCAATGTAGGAGAGTACAACTTTTTCATACGTAGGTATTCCTCGTTTTGCGCTAATGAGTTGCCTCAATATCTTTTTGTGTGCAATTTGGTGTAGAAATGTGGGTTTTGATGTTTTGGCAGGCATTGGAAAAAAAAAAAATGAAATTGGTTTTTGCTCAATGCATAGTTAATCTTAAAATACAAAATTGGGTTCATGATATATGGGTGGTAGCAAATTAGTGACGTCGACTATTGCAAGGAAGAGGCAGATGAGAGACTTCAAGAGGTTGCAACAGGACCCGCCTGCAGGGATTAGCCGGGCGCTCCAGGATAACAATATAATGCTGTGGAATGCTGTTATTTTGGAGTAAGTTGGAAAAATGCAGTGCATAAAAGAAATCTACCGTTGTTTTCTCTTCTATTATGCAACATTAATATTTCATTTTTTCGGTAGGAGATGTTAGTCAAGAGTCAATATTAGGAAAAAAAAGGGAATGTAAATAGTAGGAGTCATTTTTTAAGTAGGTTGTTTATAAGCTTTATTTAGTTTCCTAGTTGAACACTGATTGTGTATATATATATATATATATATATATTTCTAAAGAAGCAATACAATTAATTTATTCCCGTAAAAGTTCTATTTGGTATCAAGAGCCAGAGTGGCCGAAACCCTAGTTTTTCCGCTGTGCTTGGTTGACTGTTTTTTCTGCAAATCTTCTGCAGAAAACAGTGGTGCAATTTTTTCTGCAATCTTGTTGCATGTGCAGCAGTGGGTGGTGCAGTTTTTCTGCAATCTTGCTACGTGTGCAGCAGTGTGGGTGGTGCAGTTTTTCTGCAAATCTTCTGCAGCAAACAGTGTTGCTGTGTGTGTGTAGTCTTGCTGCGTGTGCAGCAGTGTGGGTGTGCTGTGTTTTCTGCAGTGTTGCCGTGTATGTGTGGTAGTGCTGCGTGTGTGGCAGTGTGGTGAATCATCAGTATCAGTCTTGCTTTGTTTTTTTTTTTTTTTTTTGGGTAAGGTTGAATGGCATTAGAAGGAGGCAGTGGCATGTTGAAGTTAGAGGGCAGTAACTCAACCAATAATCCAGTATTGAATCCGGTCGTTATTCAGAGTGACGCGTCTGCTGTACCAAATACCGTGAAATTAAATGGATCAAATTATCCTCTTTGGTCCAAAGTTTTGGAGATGCACATCGCTGGATGCGGTAGGAAGGGCTTTGTGACTGGGAGTACCAAGGAGCCTGCTGAGAATAGTGCTGAGTATGAGACGTGGGAGACAGGGAATGCAATAGTAAAGGGGTGGTTGATCAATTCCATGGAACCTGCTATCATGAGATTTTTTATTCACCTGCGTACCGCTAAAGAAATTTGGGAAGAGGTGGCTCGGACCTATTATGATGGCTCAGATATTTCTCAGATTTATGAATTGAAGGTTAAATTGTTCAGACTTCGTCAAGAGGGTCGGCCAGTTGGCGTGTATTATGCTGATCTCAAGTCCGTTTGGCAGGAGTTAGATCAACAGAGACCAATCAAGATGGAATGTGTTGTGGATCTCAAGACACTTCGAGAAGAACGTCAAATTGATCGTGTGTATGCTTTTTTGGCGGGTTTGGATGATGTGTTTGATAAAGTGCGTAGTGATATTTTACGTACTTAGCCCCTACCATCTGTTGAGGAGGTGTTTTCTGTTGTTCGGCGTGAAGCTCAACGACATGCTACTATGATGGGTGGAAATAACAATCACGGAGGGTTGCCGTCCATGGCCATGATCTCTAGGCCAGTTGGTGCTTCTCGTCCTAGTAATTCTTCTACTCAATCTTTAAATTCTCGTCCTTTCAACCGAGAAAATAAAGATGATTTGAAGTGTACTTTCTGTGGACAAACCCGTCATACCGAAGATACATGCTTTACTAAGCATGGGGTGCCTGATTGGTTTCCAGAGTTAAAGAAAAAATTGCGTGCCAAGGAGCGTGGAGCAGCCGGGTCTAGTGGAGGTCGTGCCTCCCTTGCTATGGCTACACCAACAGTCCAGGAAGCCGTGCCTAGCCCAAGTGACTCTAGTCAAAATTTGTTGACTCGTACTCGAGGTGACTCGTCTTCCGACACAGGTACCGTGGGACGTGTTCTCTTAGCCTCCGAAATTCAGCACCATACAGGTTGGATTCTGGACTCTAGGGCAACTGATCATATGACATATGATAAAAATATGTTTGAATACATGACTACATCTCACAGAAAAAATATATCAACTGCCAATGGTACTTTGGCACCCGTGTGTGGTGCCGGCACTATGCATCTCACCCCGTCACTTCCCTTACATCATTGCTTGCTTGTTCATTCTTTATCCCATCACTTGTTGTCCATACCACAGGTTACTGAACAATTGGATTGTGTTGTTCTAATGTATCCGTCCTTTTGTCTACTTCAGGATATTCAGACCAAGGAGATAATTGGGCGTGGCACTAAGAGAGAGGGGTTGTACTATGTAGACGACGTTGTTTCTGGCAGAGCTAATGCAGTTCGAGCGTCCTGGTCTAGTAATTTACAAGAAGTGTGGTTGTTGCATCGTCGGTTAGGGCATGCATCTTTTGGGTATTTACGACATATGTTACCTAGTCTATTTAGTGGAATAAATGAATCAGACTTACATTGTGAAGTATGTATTCTTGCTAAAAGCCATCGTGCTTCGTTTCCTCCTAGTATGAATAAAAGAGCTTTACCATTTGAACTTGTGCACTCGGATGTTTGGGGACCCTCCCCTGTTGTTACTTCTTCTGGGATTAAGTGGTTTGTTACGTTTGTGGATGATTGCACTCGTATAACGTGGCTGTATGTGTTAAAAAATAAAAGTGATGTTGGTATGGTATTTCGATTTTTTTCTCAGATGATTCGGACACAATACTTTTCTGTGATTAAAGTTCTCCGTTCTGATAATGGGGGTGAGTATATTAATTGTGAGTTGTCAGAGTTTCTATGTGATCAAGGCATTCTCCATGAAACAACCTGTCCTTATACTCCACAGCAAAATGGGGTGGCTGAACGGAAAAATCGCCATATCTTAGAAACGGCACGTGCTCTCCTTCTGGGCGCATCGGTTCCTAAGAGTTTTTGGCCTGAAGCAGTTACTTATGCCGTCTACGTGATTAATCGTATGCCATCTCGGGTGGTTGATTTTCGCACTCCTCTTCAAGCCCTCACTCACCATGTTCCAGTGGTGTCTACTCATACTCTCACCCCCCGGGTATTTGGGTGTGTGGCTTATGTGCATATTCAGAAAATTCATCGCACTAAGTTGGATCCATGTGCCCTCCAATGTGTGTTTGTTGGTTTCTCATCTCACCAAAAAGGATATAAATGTTATCACCCTGAGACTCGGCATATGTATGTTACCATGGATGTGACCTTTTCTGAATCGGAGTATTTTTATGCTCCCGTATCTTCATTTTCAGATCACCTGGGGGAGAGCTGTAGTGGTGATCTGGAATGGTTGGACTTGGGAGGGAACACTGTAGCTGATGCCGTGCATAATGAGGCAGTGATCATAGATGCCGTGTGTGATAATGGGGCTGGAATGCCACGGCAAATTGTTGCCGAGAGCGGCATGCAGTCAGGAGTGATTGCAGCCGAGAGTGATCTGCAGTCAGGGCAGGTTGTTGACAAGTCTGCGGACGTAACCCCCTCTCTCTCTAGCTCCACAGTGCTGCCCAATGAATCTTCTCTGGATATACCTGAGGTAAGTATTGTGGATGATTATGTAACTAACGCGAATAATGATGTAAATGCATATAAGCTGCCACCGAGACAAAATCGGGGTGTGCCACCTGACAGGTTTTCTCGGAAGGCAAAGTGAAGTATCCAATAGCCAACTATGTCTCCTGCAATGGTCTTGCACCAGAACGCAAGACCTTGGTGGACAATATGGAGGCTATTCGAGTACCAACCCGTGTAGATGAGGCTCTAAAGGATCCAAAGTGGGCAAAAGCAATGGATGAAGAAATGTTGGCATTACAGAAGAATAATACCTGGGAGGTGATGTCCTTACCAGAAGGAAAAAAAACAGTTGGATGTCGGTGGGTGTTTACTGTCAAATACAAAGCCAATGGATCATTAGACAGGTACAAAGCAAGGTTGGCAGCTAAGGGATACACCCAAACATATGGTGTAGATTATCAAGAAACGTTCTCTCCAGTTGCCAAGATGAATACGGTACGCGTTCTGATATCTTTAGCTGCTAATATGGACTAGCCATTAAAACAGTGTGATGTGAAAAATGCTTTCCTCCATGGGAACTTGGAGGAAGAAGTATATATGGTTTTTCCTCCTGGATACAGTGTTGGCAGAAATACCGAAGTATGTCGGTTGCGTAAGTCTCTTTATGGGCTTAAGCAATCGCCTCGTGCATGGTTTGATAGGTTTACTCGAGTTATGAAAAAGATTAGGTATTATCAGAGTCATTCTGATCATACATTGTTTGTTAAATAGAGGCATGGAAAAGTGACAGCTTTAATCATTTATGTAGATGACATGATTATTACTGGAGATGATTTTGATGAGATTTCAAGGTTGGAGAAAAATCTTGCGGCTGAGTTTGAAATGAAGAACCTAGGGGATTTGAAGTATTTTCTTGGAGTCGAAGTTGCTCGATCTTCGAAAGGTATTTTCTTGTCACAACGTAAGTATGTTTTGGATTTGTTAAAAGAAACTAGTATGCTGAGATGTAAGCCAGTAGATACTCCTATTGTTGAAAAACACCATCTATGTTTAGATCCGAATCAGAAATCTGTTGATAAGGGAAGATATCAGAGACTTGTAGGGAGACTAATTTATTTGGCTCATACACGTCCTGATATTGCTTATGCAGTGAGTGTAGTAAGTCAATTTATGCATTCACCGAGTGTAGATCATATGGCTGCTGTTATGCACATCTTAGCATATTTGAAGTCTGCACCTGGGAAAGAAGTTTTATATCGGAAGCATGGACATTTGAGGGTTGAAGGGTTCACAGATGCTGATTGGGCAGGAAGTGTGGGTGACCGACGGTCTACTTCAGGATATTTTACTTTTGTATGAGGAAATTTGGTTACATGGAGAAGTAAAAAACAGAAGGTAGTATCAAGATCCTCAGCTGAGGCTGAGTATCGAGGGATGGCTCACGGCATTTGTGAGATTCTCTGGCTTCGAAAACTCCTTGAGGGGCTTGGGTTCAAGCCAAAGGAGACCATGAGACTATACTGTGATAATAAGTCAGCGAGAGATATAGCTGATAATCCGGTACAGCATGATAGGACAAAACATGTGGAAGTTGATCGACATTTTATTAAAGATAAACTTGAAAGGAAGATTGTGTCAATACCTTTTGTGAATACGGAGGAGCAACTTGCAGATGTTCTAACTCATGCAGTATGTAGTCGAAAGTTTGATGACTCACTTGTCAAGTTGGGCATGTGTGATATCTATGCACCAACTTGAGGGGGAGTGTTAGTCATGAGTCAATATTAGGAAAAAAAAAGGGAATGTAAATAGTAGGAGTCCTTTTTTAAGTAGGTTGTTTATAAGCTTTATTTAGTTTCCTAGTTGAACACTGATTGTGTGTGTGTGTGTATATATATATATATATATTTCTAAAGAAGCAATACAATTAATATATTCCCGTAAAAGTTCTATTGGAGACACAGTAAGTTGGAAAAATGCTTATATTTCTTATTTTTGGAACTCTTTATCTCATTGTTTCTTGAGTTTTCTGGAAGGAAGAAAAGATGGGCATTTGTAAGTCCTATCAATTTTCAATTTTTATTTTTCTTGTACTAATTTTAATTTTGGATGTATTTTTTATGATGGTTGTCAAACGATGTTGTTTTGATAGGTTTGATCATGTATATAAGCATTTAATAGTGAATACATGCAGAGTGCTTCACAATTGAAAAGAAGTAGAATGGTATTTTCAGGTAATTGTCGAGATTTTTGTTGATCTCCTTTTGTCATGATGCCAATTTACGGTTCTTATCATGTAAATTGGTTGACTAAAATGTTAGTGTATGCAAAAAGGTTGTTGATACTGCTGGTTTTTTTTTTTTTTCTGTAATTGATTTAGGAGTTGCTATGGATTCTTAAGCATAAGGTCTGACTGATTGCCAATGACATATTCTATTGCTTTCTACAGCTGCCAGTTCCTAAACCTCCAACAAAATGGAAACTTTTGTTAGGTAAATCATTACTGCAGGAGCCGAACAGTACCTTTCCTCTGTTTTTTTTTTTTTCTTTCTTCTTCCCCACTTCAAGGCTTTGTTTTGGTTCTCATATGTGGCCATTTGGTCATTGAGAAATGTAGTTGGATTTAAGATTTTGAGAAATTGGAACATCTTTAGGAAAATGACAGAATTTGGGATTGGACCTATCAAGTTGTTATAAGAAAAGTCATAGGTATCCACGGACATGATTGCTATCCGTTTGAATTTTGTTACAATAAATTTCCCTTGAGCATAATGGTTGCACTGAATTCGTTTTGTGATGATTCAAATTTTGGGTTTGAAAAATGCTCACTGTTTGAAATTTGAAATTCTGTTGATTTTCCATTCAAGTTGAACAAAAACATCTCCAGGATTCCCATCTTTTTAATGGTGCTGTTAAGGTAAATTTTCGTTATCCTTCTTGCAGATTAATTTTCGATGGATTATGTCTTCTGAGTAGTATACAAGCCGGACATTGTATCTTTGAGAAAGTTTATGGTATATAGTTTCTGCATAAGTTTATTTTGGGACTGGTAAATAACAGTATATGGAGCTTCGTGGTGCATGCATTGGAAATTTTATGATTTAGGATTTTTTCGATTTCCTCCATGTAGTTGTTTTATGTATGGTGGATGAATTGAATTTGGAAGGAAAGCAACTCAATGGTTGTCTTTTTCTTTTTTATTTATTGCAAGAATGCTACTAGAAGAAGGGCAGATTTTATCATATGACTGTCATTGAAGATTTATCTTGAATCTAGACAGGTTTTTGTCAATTGTTATTTACGAAGGTTGTGACTGTTCGTGTTGGAACCAAAATAAAGTTTGTAAAAGGTTGCTAACTGACGATAAAAGGTAGCTTGCAATTTTTATTTTAATGAATCTTATTAACTGCATTTGAGTACCACATAAATTTACTCAATTATTTTGGCAATTAGGAAAATCACTCACTTCACTAAAACTGTTATTCATTTACATTAACAACTTTTATTTTTCCAAATTGTAATAGAGAAACATGTATATCATGAAAAATAAAAGACGGAAGTTCTGAAGTGACGACCAAGAAAGTTTACAAGTGTAATATAGTTGTAAACAGGAATGTAAACCAGGGATGAAAAATGTTAATATAATTCTGATTTTGGATGACTCATGAGAATTTTATCTGAATTTGAATAATTTTTTATCTGGGTGTACAGTTACCTCTGTGATTTGTTTATGTAGTGAAAAAATAAGATGGCTTTATACTTTTTTATGAGACTTAATTTTGAGTTTTGAATTTGAGTTCTCATGCAAGAAGAAAGGTC
Source organism: Pyrus communis (assembly GCF_963583255.1). NCBI lineage: Eukaryota > Viridiplantae > Streptophyta > Magnoliopsida > Rosales > Rosaceae > Pyrus > Pyrus communis. The sequence goes on from NC_084803.1 coordinate 37,685,507, forward strand.
ATTTGAGTTTTGAGTTCCCATATATTTTCATTGTTTCATTTATACATCTGTTGGAGGATTGGAGGGGATTGGGAGGCAGATGAGTAAGACTTCTGATGGTTACACAAAAATAAATGGTCTCTCACATCTTGAACCAGATTACTCTGGGTTTGGCAGGTATGAATGATTCCAGCCTTTTTAGAGGAACTATGCTTTTCATATCAATCAGAATATTATGTTATTAGAAGCAATTACATAGAGTTAGTGATAAATTCTGAGAATGTTTTGAAGTTGGTATTTTCGGGGGAATGTCAAACACAGAAGAAGAAAAGGTTTTCAGAGGAATGTGCAGAGCTCTCACTGAGAGCAAACACAGATATTTTCATTAAAATATCAACACAACACTTTCCTTACAAGCTATATCAACCCTTGATTCATAAAACAGAAATCTAAGCACACACTTGTCCTATGAGACTAAGCATTCTCTTAACTGTTGGTTCCTTCCTTCTCAGCCATTAGATCAAAACCAAATTTCATTTAATTCCAACACTCCCCTTTAAATGAATTCTGGTTTTGATCCCAAGCATTTCTCTGAGATAGACAAATCTTTCTTTTGGTAGAGCTTTGGTGAAGATGTCTGCCATTTGATCCTGAGACTTGCAGTAGATCAGTTCAATGGTATTCTCCTGCAATGCTTCCCTTATGAAATGAAACTTCCTTTTGATATGTTTAGTTTTCTGGTGAAAAATAGGATTCTTAGTCATAACTATTGCTGATGTGTTGTCACACATAAGTGGTGTAGCATCCACTTGCATTTCACCAAAATCCTTTAACACAAACCTCAACCATATAGCTTGAGAGGTAGCCATTGCAGCACTCACATACTCTGCCTCAGCTGTAGACAGTGCAACACTTTGTTGCTTGACAGAAGCCCAAGAAAATATTCCAGAACCAAATGCAAATGCATATCCTGAAGTACTTCTCATGTCATCTTCACTGCCACCCCAATCACTGTCACAGAAGCCTACTAGGATTGCTTCTTCTCCCTTCTCATACTTGATTCCATAGTCCAAGGTCCCTGAGATATACCTGAGTACTCTCTTAGCAGTTCCCATGTGAATTCTTGTGGGATTATGCATGAACCTTGATAAGAGACTGGCTGCATACATAATGTCAGGCCTTGTGGCAGTCAAGTAAAGTAGACTCCCAACCATTTTTCTGTATAGACTTTCATCAACAGGTTCAGAACCATTCATTTTACAAAGTTTCTCATTTGTGATCAATGGTGTTGCCACAGATTTGCATCCTTCCAGATTGAATCTTCCAAGCAATGATTGTGCATACTTCTGTTGATGTATGAAGATTCCAGTAACATCTTGTATTACTCCAATTCCCAAGAAGTGATGCAACAAGCCAAGATCCGTCATCTCATATTGTCTCATCATGTCTTTTCTGAATTCTTCAACCATTTCTTCACAATTGCCAGTAAAGACCACATCATCAACATATATGGACACAATAAGCATATCAGAATTCTCACCAGTTTTTGTATACAAGGTAGCTTCACTAGGACTTTTGTTAAATCCACTTTTGTTGAAATAGGAGTCTATCTCACTGTACCAAGCCCTGGGGGCTTATTTGAGTCCATACAGAGCCTTGTTTAACTTATACACACTCTCTTCTTCATTTGGAACTTCAAAACCTTGTGGTTAATCCACGTACACTTCTTCCTCCAGAGTGCCATTTAGAAAGGCTCATTTAACATCTAATTGATGAAGTTTCCATCCCTTTTGAGCAGCAAGAGCAACCAAGATTCTGATGGTGTCTAACCTTGCCACTGGGGCAAACGTTTCATTGAAATCTACCCCCGGTTGTTGTGAGTAGCCTTTGGCAACCAATCTTGCTTTGTTCTTCTTTATAGATCCATCCAGATTCAGTTTGGTCTTGTAGATCCATTTCACACCTATCACAGGTTTATCACTCGGTCTATTTACTAATTTCCAGGTAGAGTTTTTCTCAATCATAGCAATTTCTTCACTCATTGCTTTCTGCCAAGATTGATCCATTTCAGCTTCTTCAAAACTCTCTGGTTCAGCAATACAATAGTTACAGACTGCATAGATCTCATCTAAACTCCTCATTTTTAATGGAGTTGTTCCTGGGGAGGAACCCTGCAGTTCTTGTCCTTCTGCATTTGAAGTAGTGGACTGAGATCCTTGTGTTGGTGTTGAAAAATCATTTTGACTTCCACTTTGTATAACAGGTTCATTCTCAATTTGCACATCAACTTGTGCTTTTTCCATTGTTAATGGAAATGAGATGGTGTCAATGTTCTTGGTTTCCCAATTCCATGCTTCATTTTCTTTGAACACCACATCTCTTGAGATAATTACTTTATGTGACTCAATATTGTAGAGCCTATAGCCCTTCTCACAGCTTCCATAGCCTACAAGGACACACTTGATACTGTTGATTTCAAGCTTGTGTCTTAATTGAGATGGTATTTGTGCATAGCATATTGATCCGAACACCTTCAAGTGCTTCACACTTGGTTTTCTGCCACTAAATGCCTCAAATGGTGTTTTCTTCTCAAGTGCTTTAGTTGGACACCTGTTTAGAAGATACACAGATGCATTGACTGCCTCACCCCAAAAGGAAAGTGGCATTTTCTTATCATGTAGCATTGACTTGGTCATTTCAACCACAGTCATGTTCTTCCTCTCAGCTACACCATTCTGTTGTGGTGTGTAGGCCACAGTCAGTTGCTTCTGTAATCCTGCCCCTTCACAGAATTCTTGGAACTCAATGGAAGTGAACTCACCACCTCTGTCACTTCTTAGTCTTTTGATCTTGAGACCACTCTGAAGTTCAACCATCACTTTGAATTTCTTGAAGATTGTAAAAACTTCACTCTTGTTTCTCATGAAGTATACCCAAACCATCCTGGTGCAGTCATCAATGAATAACAGAAAATATATGTTCCCACTGAGTGTAGGTGTTTTCATTGGACCACACACATCTGTATGAATGAGTTCTAGAGGTTGGCTTGCTCTCTATGCATTTCCAGTTTCGAATGAGTCCCTGTGATGTTTCCCCAGTATGCAACCTTCACAAGGTTCTTTAGTTTCTTGTAACTCAGGAAGTCCAGTCACCATTTGTAATCTCTCCAATCTCTTTAAACTGTGAAAGTTGAGATGTCCAAACCTCTTGTGCCATAACCAAGAATTCTCTGCAACGCTTGCTTTTAGAGCAATTGAGTCATTGTAATCTAGCATAAGTGGAAAACTTTTGTTTTCAGTCATGCCAACTTGTGTTACCAAGTTTTGGAGACTTCTGTCATCAAAGATCTCCACCATATCATCCCCAAAGAGTAAGAAGTAGCCATGAGCAATCATTTGTCCCACACTAAGGAGATTTTCATCAAGGCCGGGTACAAGTATCACATACTTGATGAATCTTCTTCCACCCTTTGTCTCTAGAATAAGAGTTCCTTTTCTAGTAGCTTCCACAAGTTGTCCATTCCCCATTTTAACTCTGCAATTGAAGCTTCTGTCAATGTTGATTAATAGGGATTCATATGCAGTCATATGGTTACTGCATCCACTGTCAATGTACCAGATTCCTCTCTTATTTTCAGTTCTTGCAACACTACAAGCATAAAAAACATTTACTTCCTCTTCTTCTGCTCTATGTGCATAGTTGACAGCTTGGTTTCTTCTTGGATTACAATCTTTTGCTAGATGACCAAACCTATCACACTTGGGGCATTTGGGTTTTCCCTTGAACCAGCAAACACCATAGTGTAATTTGTCACAGATTTTACACTTGGTTTTAGTAGAATCACTGCTAGTTTCTAATTTTGATTGTGGAGTATACTTGTTATCCCATTTCTTCCCTTTTCCTTTCCAGAATTTCTTTTGATTTGAGTTGTTCCCCTGAGCCTTGTAACTGCTATCTCTCTCAGTCACACTTAGGCTAGAAAAAGCCTTTTCAGCTAAGCTTTCAGAGTGCATGTTTAACCTCTGCTCATATCCTTTCAATGTGCCGATCACATCCTGAACCTCAATAGAGTCAAGGTCCTTAGTTTCTTCTATAATAGATGCGATGGAATCAAAGGATTTAGGCAGGCTAATAAGTATCTTCTGCACTAATCTTTGGTTTGATAGTTCTTCACCAAGAGTTTTCATTTGATTCACAATGTCAGTCATCCTTGTTAAATAAGCAGATAGAGCTTCACCACCATTCATTCTAGTGTACTCAAAATCTCTCCTTAAACATTGTAGTTTGACAGATCTAACCTTTTTGTCACCACGAAATTCTTATTGAAGAACATCCCACGCAGTCTTGGAGGTTTCAAAGTTTGAGATTCGAGGAAAGATCTCGTCAGACACTGCCCCTTGAATGATACCTAGAGCTTTTGCATCTCTGGTTTCATTAATCTTCATTGAGCTCTTCACCGACTTTTGATCTTCATCACTAGAATCATCTCCAGATTCTGCGCTTTCAATACCCTTGTCCACCAAATTCCAGAGATCATATGATTTGAATATGGTCTTCATCTTGATGGACCAAAAATCGTAGTTGGACCCGTTAAAGATAGGAGCCCTCAGATCTCCTCCACTGCTCGAAGTAGCCATGTGAGACCTTGTAAGAACAGATGAGGTTTTCAAAAATCTGGGATTGAGTTTCCCTCCTTTTTTTCAGAAGTACGAAGCACACAAAACACCCAGTCCTGAAATTGATCAGAACCTAAGCTCTGAGGCCATGATAAATTCTGAGAATGTTTTGAAGTTGGTATTTTCGGGGGAATGTCAAACACAAAAGAAGAAAAGGTTTTCAGAGGAATGTGCAGAGCTCTCACTGAGAGCAAACACATATATTTTCATTAAAATATCAACACAACACTTTCCTTACAAGCTATATCAGCCCTTGATTCATAAAACAGAAATCTAAGCATACACTTGTCCTATGAGACTAAGCATTCTCTTAACTGTTGGTTCCTTCCTTCTCAGCCATTAGATCAAAACCAAATTTCATTTAATTCCAACAGTTAGGCCAACTAAAATGGCTGGACAGAAAAAATGGTCCTAATTGTTCACTCTCTAATGATTTTGGCAAGTAACGTTGATTGTTCTTAACGATGGCAGTGCTTCTGTTTTCCACAATGTAAGGCCAAGATTATGCGATGGTACTCAATTTGGATTTGTTGCATAGCCAGAAAGATGATCTTGCAGTAATTGTTGAAGACAGTTATATGACAAAGTATTGATTCTTCCGAATCCCAGTTTAAAAAACAGTCAGATTTATATATATTTTGCATCATTATAATCAGTCTACTTGGGTTAGCTTAAGATTACAGAGAACAGCCCTACTACATGGGGGAATAAATCTTTCTTATAGCATGCATCTCCATATATAGCAAGCAAAGTTTCACTTCGTTGGTTCTTAGACACTAGACCGTCTTTCCTTTAGCTTATAATTAGCTGCTCATGAATTCTTGGCATCTTATTTTATTCTTCTTATTGGGGTGTTTTACAACACCGTAGATCTTTTCAAGGAGCGTCCTCGGTTTGTTGTCAAGGATGGTTCAATTTTACATAATATTTATGGTGTAGATTGGGAAAACAAAATTGAGGTATTAATTTTTCAGAGATAGTTTATGGTTGAAATTAGCATTGTTTTTATATCTTCCAACATTCTGTTTTCTTGGAGTTACTATGTGCTTGAAAACTTGCTGAAACAATGGAACATTTTTTTTGTTTTTTGTTAACTGCTGAAATAGGTGCTAGGCCTACATGCCATATATTTTGCCACCTTAACTGCAAGGGCAAAATATGTGTGGACTGTATCTTGCTTCTGTTTCTTAAGAAAATAGGCATCCTGCATTTTTTTTCTTTGAACATTAGTGTTTGAAAGCTTAGCTGCTGAAACAAAAAACGAAACACTTTTAAAGTTTTTTGTTAACTGCTAAAACAAGCGGCTAGCTTGCAGGACATATATTTTGCCATATTAATTTCAGAGGCAATATATGTGTTAACTGCATGTTGCTTCTAATTCTTATGGAAACAGAGGATTTTTTGCAACCACATATTTTGTAATCAAGAACGTTCAACTTTGTTCTGTTAATTGTACAATGTTTTTTCATATCAGCTATGTTGAATGCATATAAAAACTAAGCTGCTTATCTTACCATTTCCTTTCACTCATCTATCCCTCTGTTCATTCATGATTATGTTTAATTTATTCAGGTTAAATGTGTCTTATTCATCCAGTTAAACCTGGCGCATTCAAGTCCAGCAGTAATGCGCGCGCATATTTTCTAGTCTAATCAAAAGTCAAGAATGCCCCCAATTCATCTCCCTGTACTCAAAACCACACGAACTGGAAAGAGACTTTGTAAAGTAATTTCTCATCTTTCTTTTTGCTTTCACTTGACTAAAACTCCAAAGGTGGGATTAATAAAATAATAATTAATTAAAAAAGTGAAGCCAATGTGAATAGGAAGACTTTAATGTCAAGAATGTGTTAAGAACATGTTAGATTCCACTTTTACCAATACACATCCTAATCCTTACAAATTACAAAACTAAAGTAATGTAGCTCCAAATAATGTGAATGAGGCACTTCTAAATACAAATATATGGGTAACAAATGTAATAGCAGGACCGTAAGGTCATTTCCAACCGAAAGGGCATAATATAGTCCTGTCTAGAATTATAGTCCTGCAAAAAATTATTTTTAAATGAACAGTAATGTCATACTCATATACCATCTCAAACCGAATATGCTAAATATAGCCCCCTCAACAATTTATTGGTTTTACATTTATACTTCAAATTTAATGGTTAATTTAATTAAATTATCTTTGGATATTTTGTTATCTAGTTGTTAAATTTGAATCAATTATTCAAACTGAGAAGTTAGACCTCCTCCCCACTCCCCGGCCCCCAAAGGCTAAGAGGGGGGCTACATTTGGCCAGCCTGATGCCTCTTTGGCCAAATAATAGCCTGGTAGGATCCATAGAATTATAGTTCAACCATCGGTTGGAGATGAGTTTTTGAGTGAATCAGACCATTTTTTTGCTTTTGGACCTTTAGCTATTTCCATTGGAGATGACCTAACAAATGACCTAGAGGGTCCTATTTATAGTGTTCTAATTTCATTCAAACCCATTACAATCCTCGCTACCTTGATTGCCTCCATCGGCCTTGATTTGGAATTAATATGCTTTTGACTTTTGCTACGATCTTCTTGACATTTCACGCTCAAGATTTGAGCTTTGAAAACTCTATTCCTGCTTCATCACAAGCACTAATTTTGTTAACTTTGTAAAACTCCTTTGGACCATGAACATGGTAAGAAAATGAATTGGGCTCACGTGGATTAAGACGTGTTCGACCTCGAGTGAGCCGACTTGTAAATTAACTACGTATTGAAGTGCACTGGCTTGACTTGAAGCACACTTGCTTGACTTTAACAAGGGATGACAAATGCCTTGGCCTAGAAGCTAAGTGGTTATGAGAATGAAAATGCCTCTTGTTTGGACGTTGAATTGAATACCGCCCACCCCGCCAAAAGGTGAGCTCATCTGGGCGAGTACATATATGTTCAAATAAGTGCATGACACGTGGATTAAGACGTGTTCGACCTCGAGTGAGCCGACTTGTAAATTAACTACGTATTGAAGTGCACTGGCTTGACTTGAAGCACACTTGCTTGACTTTAACAAGGGATGACAAATGCCTTGGCCTAGAAGCTAAGTGGTTATGAGAATGAAAATGCCTCTTGTTTGGACGTTGAATTGAATATCACCCACCCCGCCAAAAGGTGAGCTCATCTGGGCGAGTACATATATGTTCAAATAAGTGCATGATAATTTTTTTAGAGTGTTACTAAAAACTCCCAAGTGAAAATGTCAAAGTGTTGGACGTATCTCAACTCTTGTTCAAGTAGGAAAAATAAAGGTTCAAGTAATTGGGTATGTGTACCTAATTTTATGGAGGATTACGAAATGACATTACGTGCGAGGAGTTCCAAGTGAATAGTAGCACTAAAGTCAACGCAGTCGGTTGCAGGCGAAGCTCTCGACTCTATTTGGTTAAAATATTCCAACGTCGTTTATGATGGTTCAGATTCCTTCCTAGAGATATTGATTAATATTGCAGGTCTTTCTTTGTTTTTTTAATTCAACCCAACAACCTCAATACACCTTATCAATGTTTTCAAATAATTATTATTTCAAGTCGGCAGGAAGATGCAGCTTGAGAGGAAGCTTCCCCCGCAGGTTTTTAAAATGCATCTTAGTAGAAGGTCGTCTGTCTTTTCTGCATCTTAATTGGCACAATTAAATTCAGTGGTAGTTAACCATCTGCTAATTTTCATATCTGAAGAGCAAGCAATTGAAAGTTCCCCCTGTTCAAATTGCCAAGAAACGAGGTTATGCTCGTCCCTAACTATATATATTTTTGGGGGGTTTTTCCATATTTGTCTTACAAATTTTTCCATAGCTGTATGTTTTGCTATATTGCTCTAATTAATTTTACTGCTGTCAGTGTATTCTTTTAGTGCCTAGAGAGAACGAATTCAAAATTGTACAAAGGCGAAAATGAGAACACGAAAACTACATTTAACGTGATTTACTCAATTTGAGCTACGTTCGCAGGTTGGTAGCTAGTTCTATGGAGTAGGCCCAGTGGGGACATTCACCTTACAAGAAGAAGGTAAACAAATTCAATCACACTAGTGTTTACTATTCTCACACTTGCTCTTAATTCCGGGTTCAACAAATACCTTGACAGCTTAAAAGTTCAATTTATATTGCATAGAACTCAGGATAACATGGGGTAGCAATATGAATTAAAACCGAACCAAAATATATTGATCTAGGAGATTGATCCAACAGAGTAAGCCTGAAATTCAGTCTTTTCCATCTACTTAAAATTGATTTCAGTTTCTAGTTTTCAGGTTACACCACTCTTTAATCCTCATGTCTTCCATGTATTTCCCCAGTTTCTAGTTTTCAGGTTACACCACTCTTTAATCCTCATGTCTTCCATGTATTTCCCTTATATATCTTACAAAAATAAAAACTAAAAACAGAATTGTTAACAAACAGTATCGTAGATGTTCAAACGCTGTCTAATGCACTTTAAATATGATGACTTGCAATATGAAACCAAGTTCCTCCTGTCTTTATGCCTCTC
>NC_084803.1:37699689-37837189 GCF_963583255.1 Pyrus communis
GGTGAAGTAAGTGTGTGGTGTAGCTTTCATTTGGTTTGCTATAAATACCCAAGTCCTCAAGCATTGTAAATCATCCAAGGAAAAACAAAGCCTAGAGCTAAATAAGAAAAACTTTGCTAATTAGTTTGTTTTGTGAGCTTTCTTTAAGAGTGTGCTCTATTTTCTTCTTCTTGGGATCATTAGAGTTATCTTGGATACTCTTCTTATTCAACACTTAAAGCATATATTTATACTTTGCAGTTTAGAATTGGCAATAACCAAAATGCTAACATTTATACATTAATGTATCTGTGTGTTGTCTTTGTAGTGTATTCCGAACAAAATGAAGCCAAGACACAAAAAGCAATAAAAAGAGAGAAAACAACCGATGTTTTGTTGCTTTGTAGTGTATTTGCAAAGTTCCATTCATATTTTGTGTTTTCTATGCAGTAGAGAAACCACACAACAGAAAGAACTTCTCGTCCACTGTAGATCCAAGAGCCAAGTCTTAAAATGATGATGAATCCTTTCGGGAGTACTGTGGCGATGAGCATGGGAGGAACCTGTATACCTTTTCCTACTTCAACTCCACAATGGAAATATGATGTCTTCTGGAGTTTTAGAGGTGATGACGCCCGCAAGGGTTTCACTGCTTCCTGCACATATCCCCACCATTCAAGTCCTCCATGGAAACCTGAAGTCTTTTTAAGATTTAGAGGTGATTACACTCGGAAGCGTTTCAGAGTTTCCTGTGCATTTTTCTCCCCTTCAACTCCTCAATGGAAATATGATGTATTTTTGAGTTTTAGAGGTGAAGACTCTAGAAAGGGATTCACAGACCACTTATACACTGCACTGGAAAGTCATGGAATAATAACTTTTAGGGATGACCCTAAACTTCAAAAAGGGAAATCTATTTCTCCCGGACTTGTTACTGCAATTGAAGAATCAAGATTTGCACTCATTGTTCTCTCGGAAAGTTATGCATCGTCATCTTGGTGCTTGGACGAACTTTTACATATTCTTAAATGCATGGAAGCAAGAGAAGCAGTGCTACCAATTTTTTATAATGTTGATCCCTCTAATGTAAGAAAGCAAACAGGATGTTTTGCAGAAGCCTTCAATAAACATGAAAAAGACAGGGTAGACGAAAAGAAGGTGCGGAGTTGGAAATATGCTTTAGCGAAAGTGGCAAATTTCTCTGGGTGGGATTCAAAGGACTGGTAATGTTTTGATTTTTCTCGCAACCATGTCCTTATTTAACGACGCGCGCGCGCACCTGCACCCACACCCACACACCCACACGCACCCATAGAACCACACACCCATACTCATAGTGTGTCTTCTGTTTGAGGAATAGAAATATATCACAAATTACAATGAACATAGCTATAAATGCCATTAAAAGAATTCCATCTATAGTTGGATAATACTTATACAATGCACATCATATATGTTGAGAATGAATTCCACATTAATGGGAGGAGGGACTTTGCGTGGTTTTATAAGTACGTTGGGCTACTCTCCATATTACCAATTGGTTTATGGTGGAACCTCAACTTTCTTTATGGTATCAGAGCATGTTGTCCCAATGTGAAGTCAAATGACCACACGCACTCCACGCTACCTCATTGTGTTGTTCATGTGTTAGGCTTAAAAATTTGTCACACAGTAGGAGGTATGTTGAGAATAAATCTCGCATTGATGGGAGGAGAATCTTGCATGTGCTTATAAGTAAGTTGGGCTACTCTTGATATTGCCCATTAGTTTTATGATGGAACATCAATTTTCTTCAACATTTAGGTGTGTGATTATTGTGTTTTGGCTTGACTCAATGCAAAAAATAGTGAAAATATTACGGATCTACTATATCTAACTCTATTATTTTCCATAGGTCTGAAGCAAAGCTTGTCAAAGATATTGTTCAAGTGGTATGGAAAAAGTTGCGCCCAACATTATTATGTCATGTGAGCGACTTTGTTGCAATCGATTCAAGGTCGAAACCAATTATTCATTTGTGTTTAGATGCAACGGTGAATGATGGTTGCTTTATTGGGATATGGGGGATGGGCGGTATTGGTAAGACAACTATTGCAAGAGTTGTGTACGAGAGAATCTCTCATGAGTTTGAGTTCCAAATATTTCTAACTGATGTTAGAAGTAATGTCGAAAAAGGTGGCCTACCTCACCTGCAAAAGCAACTTCTTTGTAAAATCGGGATGGAAAAGATTGACATATGGGAGGTTCATGAAGGAGCAGCAATGATACGCAGGTTTCTACGTGGCAAAAAGGTTCTTTTAGTTCTTGATGATGTGAACCATTTGCATCAATTAGAATATTTGGCTGGAAATCAAGAGTGGTTTGGATTGGGGAGCAGAGTTCTCATTACAACAAGAGATGAGCATTTGTTATTTAAACACGGAGTGGAGAGACGGTTTGAGGTTGAAGGACTCAATAACGATGACTCTCTTCAACTTTTTAGCTGGAATGCCTTTAAGAAAGATTGCCCTGAACCAAGTTTTGTTCATTTGTCAAATCGTGTGGCCAATTATGCCAAGGGTCTTCCACTAGCTCTTAAAGTCTTGGGATCTTTTCTGCACGGAAGAGATTTAACAGCATGGAAAAGTTTGTTGGATAAACTAGGCAAAATTTGCAATTCAGAAGTTTTTGAGACACTTAAAATAAGTTACGACGGTTTAGATGACAATGAGAAGAAAATTTTTCTAGACATCGCATGTTTCTTTAGTGGAGAGGCGAAAGATCAAGTAAGAGAGGTACTTGAAGCTAGCGGTTTTAATGCACATATTGGAATAGATGTCCTTGTTGAGAAATCTCTCTTAACTGTTAATTCAGTTGGTGAGCTATCGATGCATGATTTACTCCAAGAAATGGGTCACGAAATTGTTCGTCGAGAATCTCCTGATGATCCAGGCAAGCGTAGCAGGTTGTGGCGTAGAGATGACATCAATCATGTCCTGAGCGAAAATACTGTAAGAGGCTTTTATTACAATGACAAATTTGATTGCTAGTTGCTATTATGTCTTATGTACAACATGGTATTATACTAGTTACAGCTTTCCTTATGTTATGACTTAGAATATATTCATGTTGACTAGGGAACAGAAACAATTGAATGTATAATCATGGACCCAGATGAGCAAGGAGCAGTCCAAGTGAATGCTAAATCCTTTTCGATGATGAAAAAACTGAGATACCTCAAGCTATATGATACGACCCTCTCTAACGGGCTTGAATATCTTCCCAATAGTTTGCGGTTTCTTATATGGCACAACTTTCCTCTAAAAACTTTGCCATCATCTTTCTGTCCAGAGCATCTAGTGGAACTTCGCATGATCTTTAGTCGCCTTGAACATCTTTGGAAGGGAATAAAGGTACCTTTCTCACTCATTGATTTTTATTACCTACATTAATATCATGCGAAGCTAATTTTGCTATGTTTTCACTTGATAACAGCATTCATACAATTTGAAAACCCTTGAACTTTCTAACTCTCCAAATCTTGTGGAAACCCCCGACTTCAGAGGTATGCCAAATCTTGAGCGTCTGATTCTTGAATTTTGCAACCTGTATGAAGTTGACCAATCCGTGGGGACGCTTGAAAGACTTAAGGTTATGAACTTGAGTGGTTGCCAAAACCTTGCGCGTCTTCCAAGAAGTGTATCTGGCTTAAAGTCTCTGGAAGATCTTGATGTTTCTTTTTGCTTGAGGCTTGAAAAGTTGCCAGAAGGCTTGGGCCATGTTGAGAGTTTGGAACGGCTTGATGTGCGTGAAACTGCTATAACTGAACCACCTTCTTCCATTGGTCTTTTGAGAAACATGAAGGAATTATATTTCGGCAGATATCAAAAAAGAAGTCCAAGTCGCGCACATTTGCGGTTGCCTTCTTTATCTGGTTTGCAATCTTTAACGCACTTGAGTCTAAGTAACTGCAATCTTTTGGAAGGAGGAATTCCAAATGATATCGGCTGCCTCTCCTCATTAAGGTATTTGGATCTAAGTGAAAATCCTCTTTCAAGCTTACCCGTGAGTATTTTTCAACTTTCCAAACTTGAATACCTTGGTGTGTCTAGTTGCGACAGTCTTCAAACATTAATCCCAGAGCTTCCTTCTACAATATCCTGTGTTGAAGCTTACAATTGCGACGCACTGGAATCAGCTCGTATAGACGTGATTAAACTTTTTGCTAACTGTTTCAAGCGGGTGGAGGTGCAAGTTTGCACAAGTACGCATCGTCCTGGTTTAGGATGCTTGTTTGTAGTTCCTGGAAGTGAAATTCCAGAGTGTTTCAACCACAGAAGTGTGGGATTGTCAATCAGCGTCAAGCTACATCCAGGGTGGTCTACTGATCAGAAGTTAAAGGGATTTGCGGTGTGTGGGATCTTCGGGAGGATGCATCGTTATTTAAATGTCCTCAAACTCAGCATCAATGGAAAAGCATGTTTAATGGCCCAGCAGAGAACCGATCTTTTAAGGAGAGACCACCTTTTGTTCTTCTTCCTTCCACGACATGAATTCTTTACTGGCAATGAGTGGCAGAATATCAGCGAGCTTGAATTTTCATTAGAGCATAAGCACAAACCAATACGGGAAGAGATGATATCTGGGATTGGGATGTGTTTATTGTATGAGGAAGATGTAGAAGCGGTTATTTGAGACAAAGGTGTGTTGGAATTTGTGAAGGGGTCTTGAATTCCTTGATAGCCATTTGCAGCAGCTTGATAATTTTTTTGCAATTTTACAGCAATTTGGTCAACAGAGGTTGTTCACATATGTCGAGGAAACTTATTTATTATTGTGTTTTTCTTGTCTGCAGCCAAATAAATGGGTCCAACGGTTTGTTGGGGGAAAATATTATTACGACATTACTTTTCAGTTTAAGAAATGATAGAGAGACTAAATTTGTAAACTAAATGATGTGGTATTAATAAAAAATGATCACGTTTATCAACGTTTAAGTAATAATCCATTCATTAACTTGCATATCATTAGTTTATAAAATTTAATCTACAAATTTAGTCTAGTATTACTCTTTCAGTTTTCACCTAATTAATGGAGAGCTTGAATGGAAATAAAGACATTTATTAGGTGTTGGTCTTAGGGCTGGGCACGGGCCGGGCCGGGCCCAATTTTGAAGGGACCGGACCGGACCTAGGTTCAAAGAGAACGGGGCGGGCCGGGCCGGGGATTACATTTTCTAATATAAGAACCGGACATTACCCGGCCCGGTTGAAACGGGCCGGTTCGAGCCGGGTCCACGGGTCCTTTTTTTTTTTTTTTTTTTTTGGTTGTTTGAAAAAAAAAAAAAAAATTGTACGGATTGCAGATTGCAATCTGCACAAAAACTGCACAGATTGCAATCTGCACAAAACTGCACAGATTGCAAACTGCACATATTGCAAAACTGCACAGATTGCAATCTGCACAAAACTGCACAGAAAACTGCACAGATTGCACAGATTGCAATCTGCACAAAACTGCATTGCCTTGCCAAGAAACCACAAAAGTGAGAGAGAGATTGTCAGCTGTTCCCTGGAGTTCCCCTGATCACTTCACTGGGACAGTTCATATGATCATTGCCCTTAATTAATTAACTTACCAGATTAAGGGTGCACAACTTATTTTTTACCATGCATCTGAAGTGTTTGGGGGAACTCCGGGTGCCATGACAGTGATCAACATGATTGACAGCAGAAAATATATACTTGGTGACAGCAGTCGGTGCAGGACAAGGATGAGATAGATCAATAAATTGCTAGTAATTTTGGCCAACCAAGAAGGGTTTTCACCTGACATTCCCATTGGAGGTAATTCGTTTCATAAAGGTTGACAAACACCAGATTAGAAATATTGGGGATACAAGAGAAGCCATGAGATTGGGAAAAAAATGATCCTAGAAGAGGGTCAGAGGCTCGAATACCATGTAAACTTTGTGATTCACATTAATCTATATAATGCTGCTGTACGATCTTTCTATACAGGAGATACAAGAATATTATCTCATCTAGACAAATACATCTAAAGTTCAAAATACAATTCAAATATACAAAGATAATTAAGATAATTGAGATACAAATCAAAACAGCCAAAGAAAACAGAATAATGTAAACTAGAATTCAAGCTCCAAATGGTAGAGTGACAATGAATATTGGCTTTACTTATAATCAAAATTGCATTGCAAACCTTATTGAAATGCTCATACTGCCTGTTTCCGAGGCCAAACACTCCGTAGTGAAGATTCTTAAGCCACTCCCCTCTCTCTTCACCCTACAACAATCACCACAATTCGCAATTATAACCAAACATTCTAATTAATTTCGATCCGAAATCAAATTTCACACCACCACCTGAAAAACTTTGTTAATTACAATCCTAGAATCAAAATTTACCTCTGTAAACCATTTGTAAAACCTCGCAGCGTTGTCGGTTGGCTCACCATCACCATATCTGCATCCACCACCAATCAAACATGTCAATTACGAAACCCAAAAATCAAACTAAACATAAAAATTATAAAAAATCTAGTTGAATTCGAAACTTACGTGGCCAGGAAGAAAAATGCCAAGCTCTCATTCTTCAATTTCTCCTCATATGCTTCGTCATCGGCAGCGTAATCATCCTACCAAGTACACACAACTCCATTCAATCTCATGTTCTCGATGGTGAATCGATGATGGTCTGGGACCTGGAATCAGAGGACTATGAGCACCCTAATTTAAGAACTCAACAAAACCCCTAAATCTAGAAAACCCTAATTTCATTTTGAACATAAAAATGTAAACCCAGCACACCAATAACATTGCCCTATTCAATCAACCTTCACCCTAGAGAACTCACTCATCGCAAATCCAGCTCACCCCCAACACATTTCAACAGAGAAACCAAACTAAATCCCAAAAGAACAAAAACCCAGCTCCAAAAATCAAATAAAAACAGACCCAGATGACCATTTCAATCAAATCACAACCAAAAAACAAGCAAGATCCATGTGAAAATCGCAGCAAATGAAAGGAACAGAAGAAAATATTTACCTTGCTGGGTACACGAGTTGTTCGACTTCGTTGTTCGTCGGAGGGAGAGAAACTGAATTCCAGAGAGTGAGTCAGGAAAAGAAGATCGAAGCCTGATGATGATGGCAGCGGACGGAGGGTAGCGATGTATGGAGCTAGGACGATCGGAGAGAGTTAGGAGGAGAGAGGTCTGAGTGAACTGTGAAATGAGAGGAGTCGGGAGGACCAGGAGGAAACAATTTCTTGATTTTCTTCTATTATTCATTCTAGAAACGGGCCGGGCCGGGGGCCCGTCCACTTCTATTTCAAGATCCGCCCCGCCCCGTTAATATGGTATACCCGAACCGCCCCGCCCCGTTTTGTGTTTAGAAATTTTGGACCCGGCCCTTACCCGCCCCAAACAACGGGTACCCGCCCCTACTCGCGGGTCCAGGATCCGTTTGCCCAACCCTAGTTGGTCTCATGAAATTTGTCTTTTTTTGTAACGATATTGTCTACACTATAGGCTACCAATAATGTGGGAGAGTAGGCTAAACTTCACAATGGGCTAGCAATAATGTGGTTCAAATTCGCATTTGGCAAGAATCGAATTTAAGACCTCTCACTTACAAATAAAGATGAATACCGCTAAACTGTAGTACTAAATGACATGAAATTTCTCTTATAGTCTTCCCAGTATTTAGCTAATAGACTGCTTATTGTCCTCTTCTAATAAACATGATTGACCCAATTCTAGAGCATCTTTTAGAATCATATAACTGTCAAAGGTGAGTGACTGTTCATCGAACCTATTAGCTTGCGTTATACTGTTTACAAAGTGAAGTGGGCAATCTTTGCCACTGTTAACTTGAACCAGCGTCCAAATATGGAATGTTGACTTAGCGGCAAACCCAGTTTGGAAAACAAATCCTACCTTTTGTCACCCTTGTGGACCCTACATTTGTGAAATGACGGAATGATACAAGGGATCCCCTGACTAGTTAGGGAGATAGGGACTGGCAAAAGGGATGGTTTGTAATCATCCCCTCCCACGTCAAGCATGTACAAAGCAATGGATGAGGCGCCACTCTTTTGTTTCAGTCGCGTTGACAACAAAAGGGTGTGTGGCCGTGTTTCATCAAGCCATCGAGATGAGTGTGCCTCTTTGACAGAGTCCCGTTATCTTGCGTAGTAATTCTTGAATCTCTTGCCATTGAAGTAAGTCAAAGGAAGATTCCGCTCCTTCATTCTTTATTTATTTATTATTATTAATTGCACAAGATCTGCTTCGCAACTTCAGGGTTGTATTCACGAGGCTGCGCACTAGAGGTTACGGAGTCAAATGTCATCTAAATTGAATCCATCGAAATGCTTTTCTTCCCACGTCACTACATTTGGCGCCTCACTGCGTCTTCTTCCACTTCACTTCGTTTATTTCATAACCTCACTTTGTTTGCTTGGTTAACGAGCATGGATTTAACGCTTTGTTGAGCTGGTCAAAATTGAAAGCTTATTGCCCTCTCATCTTGCATAAGACTTTCACCTCTGCTTCGTGGAATGTCACCACCATCGACGTCAGTATCTTTTGACTCGTCTTCTTTCTGAATTCTATTATGACTCTTGATAGGAAAGGCACCGAGATGAATCCTTTTGGATTCTCTCGTACCATAAACTGGGTATGAAAATGAAATTTTCAAGTCATCTGCTACATTATATATGCTAAGTTGAGTTTTAGCACTGTTCAGCAATAGTAAAAGGGCGGAAATGCCCCTGATTTTTTCGGTCCATTACCATTCTGTTGCCTGCTTCACATAATAAAATACATGTATTGCCCATGATTGCCACGCGTTAATCATTCTTTGTCCTCCCAGGTTGCGTGTCTATGATCGTCGAGTTGTGGCACAAAGAAAGATAAAATAATTAATTAAAAAGGGACAAAATTATTTAAAAAATATAACTTAAATCAGGCCACATGGTTGGTGGCGCACAACACAATAAAAACTTATAAAAACATTGAATGCATGGACAAAATAATTATTAAAAATTGTGAGAAACCCACCTGTCCCCATTGCTTTGCCTTTTGATTATTTTATTTTTTGATTTTGCTCGACTTTTTGTCTTCCACGTCGAGTCTCCTGCAGTAGGTGGCACAGAACACGGTTTGCGGCATAGAACACAATAAAATATTGTAAAAATATTTGAATGTAAAGTCTCCTGCAGAGTGTGGGCACAAAGAAAGATAAAATAATAATAAAAAAACTGACAACAAATATTTAAAAAAATGAGTTAATCCAGGTTTGTGGCACATAACACAATAAAAAATTATAAAAAATTTTGAATGCATGGAAACCAAATATTAAAAATTGTGAGAAGCCCCGCTGTCTTCCACCTTGCCTTTGGTTATTTTATTTTTTGGCTTTACTCTACTTTTTGTCTTCTACGTGTTGTTCATCGGGGGATTTTTTGCTGAAAGGGCTTCTCCCTTTATCTTTCATTTTTATCTCTTTCTTTCCTCAATTTTTCCTTTGCGTTTTCTGCTTCTTTCCTTCGCGTTTTAGCAAATGGTGCTTCGTCTTTTTTTCGTTTGTGTGTTGTCATTGCTATTATGGGTGCATGATTTGGTTCTGTTTTGTATTTTCAGGAAATGGTGTTGTTCGTTTTTCCCAGGTGTTGTGTTGCCATTTTCGCGCTGGTTCTACTTCAGATATGTTGTTCTTCTTTTTTCTTTTTCTTTTTTTTTCCACTTATTCTTGCTTATTTTCTGTTCTTGGGTAAATTTGGTGTTTAATTTAGAGCACAGAAAATAGGAAATAATTATTAAAAAAATTCTGTTTTTGGATGAATTTGATGTTTAAATTAGAGTAGAGAAAATAGGAAATAATAAATAAAGAACAAAAGAGAAATGAAAAAAGTTATGCTTTGTTTGACCAGGGTAAATGAAAAATATGGCTCCAACTCCTATCGATAAATTACAGCTGTATATAAAGCTAGCGAAGTTAAGAGTCCGAATTTGCAGGATATGAAAACCATCGATTCCCGGAGCTGCTCAAACATACGCAAAGCAGGTGATTTATAATAAGTGACTTTTTCTTTGTTCTTTATTGTGCTACCGAACTGAGTTTTAGTATATGTATAATTTATCATTGTACATTTTTTTAAATTTTTCTGTGATAACAAACAATAAAATTTTTATACCTTCTTAACTTTTTAAACCCATGTATATCTGATGGGAAGACAAAAAAATATTAAAAAAAATGTAATTAAAACCGGGCCACATGATTTGTGGCACAACAAAAAATAAAAATTTATACTCGTCCACGTGTCAGTCATCGCCACAAGGTAGTATCTTTACTTTTGTTCTTCTTTCTTCCGTTTTCTTTTCAATTTTTCTTTGTTGTTTTTCTTTGCTTCTCCTGCTTTTGGCAGTCGTTTGCTTTCTTCGTTTTCTTTGTTTGCTTCTCCTGCTCTTGCCAGTTGTTTGCTTTCTTCGTTGTATTTGTTTGCTTCTCCCGCTCTTGCCAGTCCTTTTCTTTTGTTTTTGAATCGTTCTCAACACCTGAACCAAGTGATCAATCTTATAAACGAAAAAGAGAATCAGTGAGAAGAGCGCTTTTCATTCCTGGTGAACAAAGGTTTGATATCTAATTTCATACTATTCTCAAATATGATGTTTATATTTTTACATCATGTTTTAAAAAATTTCCATGTGTTCACTTCAACTTTCTTAAAATTTACATATCAAACATTTTCAATACTATGAATTATAACTAGGAATCATCTTTTCTTCTTTCTGTGAACAACTATATTAATGTTGCATAATCATTCAACTCAGTGAATCTGAAGAAATTTTAGAAGTTGATCCAAGAGAATGTGATAAGGTTCCGATCAAGTTATTAAAAAAAAAAAAAAAAATCACCTCCTACTTAGGCAAAGCCACACAGCAGCACTAGAAACAATGATTAGGTTAGTATGCTTTCAAGTTGTTTTATCTTTTCCTCCATTACCATTTAAATGTGATACTAAATCCTATCTAAATATGTTCTGTTCTATTCCTCTTTGTTCAGGTTGCTTTATCAATGACAACAAGGGCTAAAGACACCTTTCACTACTTTGATCAATAATGTTTACCGTGTTTTGTTTATCTATATTAAATCATGTTTAACATGTTTAAAAACCTCTACGTATCTTTTTTTGCCCAAAACTCAACAATATTTTTTGCATCCCCATACAACAGCATCTCCTCATTTTTTGTATGCAAAAGCTGGAACACATTATATTAGATGAGGTTATTAGAAGAAATTCAGTTATTAGAATGTTTTTTGTATCTTTATACCAGGAATTTCTATTTTCTGTAACTGAATGTAATCCTCCTGGTCCAGAAATACATGGAAGTGCTACAATATAATGGATAACTATGATTTGTATCTTTATATTATCTAAATTGAACCCTTTCCAATTAACGATTTTTCAAATTCATTGTTGTTATCGTTGTTCCTATTTTGTAACCGAAATTTTTTCATTTTTAACATCTTATCTTAACATCAAACCTGCGGCAATGCGCGGGTATTAAGCACTAGTAAGCACTAAGACTTGGGACTTGGGGAAATTAGAATAAAAATTACAAATAAATAAAATCTATTCACACACACACACACACACACACACACACACATTACGTGTGGTTGTCGTCTAAGTACTTTACTAGTGACATGGCAAACTCACAATTGGTAAATTTCTCCATCTATTAGTCCTATCGCTTTGGTTTGCGGTTTTAGTAAGATACAAGATCATGAACAGGTTGAGAACGTATTTGGAAATATACCTGTTGTGAACAAATTTTTGAAGAAACATAAACACTCAAATTGAACCATGCAACTAGGCTATACTAATATACAAGAACATGATCACAGAAATTCATCATAAACGCAAACAATTTCACAACTGTACGTAATTGCTGCATCCCTAGAAATACCAGATCTTTAAAGACGAGAACTTGGCATCACCTTTGAAACGAAAAATTCCCTACCACTTACTAAAAGACTTAGCAAGTGATTCTTACAATCAAACTTGTTAGTCATTCCGAACCCTGTGATCTTAACCCAGTCACAAGGTATCATGAATACACGAGGTACAAAGGGGACTGTTTGAAAAAAATTTCTACTACTTCTTATAGGTTCTAGAGTTAGGGGAGTTACAGCGCAAGGGTGATAGGGGCTGTCTTGCTGGTTCTTGCTCACTGAAATCAATCTTCCCTTGAATCGGGCTGCTTATCTTAGAGCTTGATTTGCGCTTATTTGACTGCAACGGAGAAACAATGCAATATATTAGAGCAGATCAATACATAGAACAAACGAGTCAAAGCTCTTATTTTCCCCTTGTCTCACCTTCGCTGATGCACTGTCGATATGTTTTCCACCAGACGCAGAATGGTTTCTTTCCTTCTGGTATAGCCTCAGTAATCTTTTGTTCTCCACATCTAGGACTTTGTTTTCTTCAAAAAGCAATTTGACCTGCATACATCATAAATATGGGAAATCATTCTACGATATTTTGACATATAAACATCACAAGTATGGGATATCATTATACAATACAGAGTATTCCAGGAAAAATCAAGAGAGGTCAGATCAGGGAAAGAAGCAAAGGTTCAAAATTTTCTGCACTCCTTACCTCTTCCTCAGCCGTACGAAGATTGATTCTTAGATGTTCCTTATCCTTCTCAAGTGTCTTTACCTCAGCAACTAGTGATAGAACTTTTTGAGATGACGGCTTCAAGCTACCACATTCAGAAATGAGAAGTTCATATTCAGATAGAAGCAACTCGCAAAGTAGACTTTGCACAAAGGTAGATTCTAATTCACCATTTTGAAAAAAAAAAGAAAAAAAGAATGAAGAATTACAAATAAACTCACCATTTCCACATTTTTAGCAACCTTCCACATGACTCATTTCCTTTGTTGGCCTCCAGAAAAGCACGTGCAGACACAGCTTCATCTTTATTGATCAATGTTGCCTCATCTTTATTGATCAATGTTGCCAAAACAGAATCCAGTAGTTTCTCTTCAATGGTTGTGTCTTCAGCAGATGATTCAACCTTCAACATAAAAACTTCTATTAGTCTTCATAAAATCATATAAAAGTATACTTGGATTGTTAACCTATTTGTCAATCATAATTAACACGGAAGAGAAGAAACAAGATAGTGGGATAGGAAAAAGAAACTAAATCCCCAAATTTCACAAAATGACTAAACATTATCTGAAATAGAAAAATATTAGAACAAAAATATGCAATATGTCAGAACTCCAAATTCATGACTGAGAAGCATTATACAGCGTCGAAAACCAATTATTTCAGTCTTTTGCGCTCATTCTAATCGATTCATTCCATCGAAGTTTCTGATTTCTCTGGGATTTACACTAATTTTCTTGCTAATTTTTGCCATCAACATCAGAAGAAAATTGCACAGAAGTAATCTGTATACTTGTTCTTCCCAGTACTTCAAAGAAACTGGAATGGGTACAACCCAAAAAAGCTCACAAGATTTATTCTAAGTTTTTGTCTGTGATTGTGTGCACATGTATGTGATGTCTGCACAAAGCTGGAAAAACATTGAGGAATATTGAAACCAGGAATAACAACTTATTTACAGCATCTAAATAAAAAATGAATCTTGTAAAAGCATACATGCCATTTCACCAAGCACAAAGAAAATTTCATGAAGCTGAATAACATTCCAGAAAAACGTAATAGCATTCCACGAGAACATTACACAATGAAGAAAACAAGCAATTTACTGTATTAGCCACCATAATAAAATTCCAACCCATTGCCCAGTTCATTTCTTTCAATTGATCAAAACCTAATCACGGCTCAAAAATAAGAATCGGTTGAAGAAATTACCAAATGCATCTCCAATTTGTGCTTGTAGAACCCCAATTCATCCCTCAACTCTCTGACTTCGTCCTCCAACTCCTGAACACGAATCTCCGCCTCCTTGGCACGCTGATCAGCCTCGTTCCCAAAATCCATCAAAGCCTCTCTGTCGTGATCGTAGAGCGAGCATTCTCTCTCCCACTTGTTGCACTGAGTCACCAGATGCGCACATTCTGACGCCAATCTCTGATTCTCCTCAACGAACTTCCTCAAAGCTTGTGCATTCATACTCGCTTCGGCCTAATATACAAAACAATCAAAATCCCAAAAAACAAATAAATATACACACTCATATATATCGATACAATTATACGAACATATGTAAAATTACGAACCTTATAGCGCTCCAGGACTTGCTCTTTCTCCTTCAGTTTCGAGAGGAGTAGTGAATACTGATTCTGAAGCCGCCGTTTCGCTTCTTCGGAGCATCGAAGCTTCAATTCGAGGGTGTGCGTCGACACAGGGAGGCCCAAGGAGTGGTCGATCGATTCCTTGATATAGTCGTCGATTTCCTGCGGAAGATCCATTCTTTTTCTTCCTTCTCGATCTTAGAAAAACCTAGACTCGCCAAAACCCTAGAAATCGCAACAACAAAAAATCTGATTTTTCTTCCGCTAAGGTTTGATCGGAGGATGAGAGAGCGCGTACAGGTAATCACTCTGGGTGCGAATTGAAACCCTAGAAATGGTGAATTTGGAATTCACGGGGCGTGGAGATTTGAGATTTGGGGATTTTGGGGTCCGAAATCGAGAGGAGGGGTTTATTTAGGGATTTCTTCTTTCTTTTTTGCTTTCTGTATACTTTTTGAACTTCGGTCTGGAAGATTTCAAAATGAAAGGCGCTAGCCGTTGGAGCTTCATTATAAAGTAGGGCGTCACCTGGATCTACGTGGCCAACGAAAAGGAAAATGAATGGCAAAAAATGGGAAAGGATCATCTCCGGATCATTTTCCACTAAATCAACTTAGTTTGAGATTAGAATCATTAAAATTTAATTCAACGGTTATAAATAAATAGAATGTTTAAAAACTATAATAATTATAACTTTTTGATCAAATTTCAACTGTTCGGATCCCAGATTAAGTAAATATGGTGAAAAAGGATTTGGAGATGATCCATTTCCCAAAAAATTGGAGGATTTTTGCTAGAGGTACTGAATTTTTTTTTTTTTTTTTTTTTAACAAATGATATTATGGGTTTAGTCTCATAATGAGTTGACAAGAATGTGGTTAAAATTCACCTTTAATGAAAATCAAACATAAGATCTCTTACTTATAAGTAAAAAGATCTCACGTATTAGTTATTATTAAATAATTTTAATATAAAATAATTATTTAAGCCTCAGTTTATAAAAGAAATTATTTTATGAAGACAACTTAAATTATGTTCAATTTGATCTTTTTACTTATAAGTAAAAAGATCTCACGTATTAGTTATTATTAAATAATTTTAATATAAAATAATTATTTAAGCCTCAGTTTATAAAAGAAATTATTTTATGAAGACGACTTAAATTATGTTCAATTTGTATCCTTTTGTTTACGCAGGCTGATGTCACCCATAACATCATCCATCGCCAGCGGGCTCAGGCCCATCAATTGTTGGGCGGGGCAGTTGAACTGGCTTGCTCTCACCACCTGCCTGTGCAATTACGGATCGTGGAGCTGGATTCTTTGTGCCGAAGCAGTTTAACCCAATTGGCAAGACAATGGGGATACCGCTGGAGCTGTTTTTAGTATGTGAGGTACATTCAGTATATGTGGTTGTGAACAAGACAATTCAACGGGATATGCTAAACACTCATCTTTTTTAGTTTCTTACACACTTTTATTTAATTCTGATCATTTTTTTTATTTGATTTATTTAACTTGATGGCTAAAAATCAAGAGGTTGTGTGAGAAACTAAAACACCTCCCTTTGGGAAAAGTACTCACTATTTGCCACCTTAATAAAAAAAAAATACTCACAATGTCAATCTTAACCAAACATACTCATTTTTGGCATGTGATTTTACGAATTAGTCATTTTGGATGAATTTTATTTACGCGTTTTTTCTGCCTCTCGCTCGTTCTGCAACCCCATTTCCTGCCTGTCTTGTTAACTCTCTCCAAGAAGCCGACTGATTAGACACTGAAAGCAAGGTTAAGCTGCCATTGAGCAATACTACTTGCAAAGGTGTTGTCCTCGTACCTATTCAATCCTATTTAATTTGGTGTGGCTCTAAATTAAACAGATTGCCATTTATCAGTCTATTCAACCTTATCCGCGAATCCGATGTTTGAAACTGGCAATCCAGGATCATCAATTAGGGATCTTATCCTATAGCCATTGCTCGAAATGAAGAAGTGGAATCCCTTGTTCCTAATCTATTGTTAGGGCTCGATAATGTTGATATGGTGTCGATAATATTGATTAGCCTGGTTTGGTTTAAGTCAACTTACGATCTCGTTCGGTTTTTGCATTAATTGTTTTTTTTTTTTTTTGGTAAAACTAAAACCAAATCGACTTGAGAAAAATTTGGTCAGTCTTGCACAAATAATAGATGCACTGTTGAAGTGTGTACTTGGTCAAAACATACCAAAAAATATTGTGGAGACAATTACAAAAAGAGAATGCTAACAAAACTTGCTCAAAAAAAATTCTACTTGGGCTTATTGTCACCTCATATTCATTGTGCAAATGAGTCAAGCTTGAGATTAATCCTTGAAACAAAATTCATGAAGCGATGGACAATCCATCCATGTAGAGAAACTATCTTTAGAGCAAACCAAGAAAATTAGCATTTTGAGCAGATTAGGACCTGTTTAGTATTCTATTTGAGTTCTCTTTTTTTATCTAGCTTCTCTCCCCATTCCCTCTTTGCCGATCTTCTTATCTGAATGTCACCACGTGTGTGTGTGTACACATATACATATACATACATACATACATACCTGGATCGGCCGGAATCTTTCCAAATTCCACTTTTTTTCTACGCGGAAATTCTAAAATTTATATGATTATGAATCCAAACAAATGAATTGGTGCATATTTATTATAAATTCTGACTTTTGTCAAAATTTCGAGTTTATTTCCCTTATTCAGGCATAGTGCTATATTTAATTATAAAGGGGTTTTTGAATTTTAATCCTTGAAGAAGATTAAAGTTTAATAAAAATCTGGTGTTAGATTGGATATTGATTTTAGTCCTTTAATGTGTACTTAATTTAAATTCATATTATATTTTTGTTTTAATGTTTAATAGATATCTTATTGAATGTCATTACATTAAATTTTAAATTTATTATTACACACATTTTAATTCATTAATTTTATTTAAATTCTTCTAATTAGTGTACCTAAACGTTTGTATCATAATATATTTTACTAAATTAGTATACCGAAATGTCTGTACCTAAATATATTGTAGTACCTAAATACATTGTAGTGAATTAGTGGCACATAAGAAAATATGCAAAAACATAAGTGTACCAAAAATTCCGTACCTAAGTTATGATACTAAACTAGTGTACCGAAATGTGCGTACTTAAATATATTATATTAAACTAGTGTATGAAAATGTTCGTACCTAAACATATTATACTAAACTAGTGTACCGAAATATTCGTACATAAATATATTGCAATGAATTAGTGGCGCATAAGACAATATACAAAAGTATAAGGGTACTGAAAAATCTCTACGAAAATATTTTCTTATATAGGATACTTACCATAATGAGAATGAAAATTTATAATATAATCTTAAAATTTTATTTATGAACACCATAAAATTATAAATAAAAAAAGAGACATTAAATATATATATATATATATACTGACATTGAATAGAATCTAAGGGCTATAATTAATTTTTAATCTTGTATAAGACATTTTTTTGAATTTCATTTTATTTAAGAATTAAAATCTAGTTTTTTATAAAATAAAACACAGGAGTTGCTACTTTGAGTCAGCAGGCTGCCTCAGCTTTTTATTGTCTCGTTTTTAACAGCATTCACTTCTTTGATCTCTGCTATCTTAGTTTTAATCTCCGTCGCGTCTTTGATTTTTGCTGCTTGATTTTCTGTATCATCTTCTTCTTTGATTTTCTGATTGGCTTGCTCAATGACAGAGTCCACTTCCTTTTCGACACCCTCAACCTGCAAAATTTTGGAACGATTAACATCAATCACATGATTCACATCTAAACTCAACGAATGTATCCTTTATTTGGGAAGTTCTGAGTTTAACTTATTCTCCGAAGCTGTGGACGGACGTCATGGTTTCACCTCACCATGACATTTCTTCACCATGGCCTTTGAAAGTAAAATTGAGGTTGGTTGTCTTTATCTTAAACTTTTTAAAATAAGAATGAAAAATAAGCTTATTTTTAGCTACACTCTCAAGAACTCGATTTTAATGTCATTTGCTTCCTGTAACTCAAAAATTGTCATTTTTACTCCTTAAAACTCAAAATTGCTTCAGTTTGCCCCTTGAAATTCAATTTTGATATCATTTTGCACCCTAAAACTCAAAAGTCGTCATTTTACTCTATAAAACTCAAAATTCGCTTCAAATTGTCTTAATTAACTCTATTAATTCCGTTCTGTTGATTTGATTTGGGTACACCAAACTAATCATTTTATTTTTTATTTTTTCATTTCTCTAACTCAAGCAAGCACATCAACCCAAAAAATTTCAATTTTCTTCTTTTAAACTTAGTATTTTCTGATTGTTTAATGCTAACGCATAGTGGAGACTTATAATCAGATTCATTGACATATGTGGTTAATCTTATGGGTGGTGGGTCCCACATATGTTTTAGGGTGATTTTTGAGTTTCAAGGAGAAGAGAGAGTCTACAAGTTTGAGTGGAGCGAATTTTGAGTCCCATGACAGAACAGGGAGTAAAGTGATGATTTTTTAGTTACAGGGGATAAAATGAGATTAAAATCGAATTCTAAGAAGTGTAACTAAAAATAAACCTTAAAAAGTACATTACGAACTTAGGGCTGCAAATAGAATTTCTATTCATTTCAAGAAAAAAAAAAGAGAGTTTCTATTTAATTGCTTAAAAATTATTGAAGATACTAAACAAGTGCGATGTGATATGTAATAGAGAAAGGGAAGGAAGGAAGCGGCCTTTGTTTAAGAAATGGTGAACGATTACTAAACGAGTGGCTTCATGTTCTAATATTCCAAAAGCATCAAGACAGAGACACACATGCAAAGACAGATTGATTCGTTTCATAAAGACCAATTTACTTAAACAGTACTTAATTAAGCTCTGTTTTAAAAAAAAAATTAGAAGATTAATGGCATCTCCTAATTGGTCAATTGGACAAGAATAAATGTTATATTCAAAGGTGAAACAGAAAAAACAAATTAAAGCACATTTCCATCACAAATGGACACAAAATATAATCGTAATAACGTTTGATGCAAGATTTATCAACAAGTTGGCTACACCCACGTCCGCAATCCTTGAATAAACACATTGGCTGGATCTGGACTAAATTATAATGAAATCATAATATTTAATTGACATTTTCCTTACTGCATAAATAGTCTTTTGTTTTGTTATGCACGTCCCCATTTTCAATTCTTAATACCAACAAAATCCTATGTACAATGACTGACGCTGACAACTACTAAACACGGAATTGACAAAAACATGTGATCCTCACCCGTTAATTGCGAAAGAAAACTTTTCATTAGTACTAAGTACTAACCAGATAATGTTATTATATATGGTGGTTCACTTTTAAACGTGGAAATCAAGATATATAAGAGGATTAGGTATAAAGAAAGATTACCTGCTCAATGAGATCATCTGCTAGCGCAGCATCCTTGGCTGCTTCTCTTGCCACACTCTCAACAATCCTTGCTGCCCTTTGAAGTTTTCCTTCTGGAAGATGATCGGCAATGTCATCGGCTACCTTCTCCACTTCCCCGGCCACCTTCTCTACCATTTCTGCCACATCTTCCACCGTATCCAGCGCCGTTGAAAATGTCTCTGTACATAATGGGGGTGTCATGTTTATATGGATGGAGAATATTACATCAAAATAATTTTTTATTATAAATCAATTAATCTTTCTTTTTCAGAAAAATAACCATTGACCTAGTAATATTTATCTCCACACTTTTTGAAAAACAAAATTATCGAATCCTTTCTTCTTACATATCAAAGAAAAAAGTACCGACGATGGTGACAATGATGATGATAATGATATTAAATATTTCCTTACCTTTGAATTTTAGCAATGGCGACCATTTGTTCTTCCAAAAGGGTATAACTACTGAGAAAAGCATCCCCACAAGCCATAGTTTCCTGCACTTGTAATATGTATCATGTCAACTTTAATCATGCGCTGATCTGAGACAAAACCATAAAGTAACAGAAAAGCATATGTAGGAAATTAATTCGACAAACTTTTCAAGGAGATCAAGTAGTAGAAGATCATCGACGTACCAATTAGTACCGGTAGGACCAGAAGGAAGAGGAGCTCCTGGTTCCACACCATTGACAACCACGTCCCTGCAAATAAAGGGTCGTACTATTTATCCGTGATAATCAAATTTAACTGGAAATCCATGGAGTTGAAGAAATATAGCTAGGATTAATTTACTTACATCTTTTTCTGGCTACCATTTTGGATCTTCACGAGGGTCTGCAAGAAGCTCCGATTTCCAAGATACCGACATCTGTCCCGGTGATTAGTACTCAGACAACTAGGTCTAAAAACTGAAGCCTTCAAACGTCTAGAACTGCAAGGAGGACTTATTGAGCTTCTGATCGACATGGCCATTGACGAAAAACAAAATGGTTTTGTTATGATGGAGTATTGCTGAAGACTGAGAAAACAAGGTTAGAAAGTTAACAAAAGTGTGTAGAATGAGAATCTGCTTGTTAAAAGCACTTCCAGAGAAAGTGGCTTCTAGGCTTTTAGGATTGGTGGAACTCTAGCTTTTAGAAATGTTCCGGTTAAGTGTTTAATTTGGAGACACCGTTTTGGTGGATTGGGTGAAAAGTTAGTATTGTATATATGGATTGATCAAAGTCAATGGTCCATCACCAATGCCTATTTCTCATTCGCTTCACGTTTTGTAATTTGCCTATTATTCCAGTTTCACAATGGCGGAACTTTCCTCGCTAGTTTTCGAGACGTGTTTATAAAATAATAGTCCATTTAAGTTTGCATGGGCCCACCTCTAAGAGTTGAAGTTTTTCCATCACGAAGAGGGAAAACAAGTTTGCAAATATTATCATTCAATTAATAAGTTGAATGGTATTTTACACTAGTATAACATGAAGAGAAGATAAGTTGTATTCATAAGTGTATAAACGAGTATTCATCAAAAGTGCTTTTGGTGCTTTATTTGTTTGCACATTTGATGCTTTATTTGTTCAAATAGTTTTTTGTCCAAGTTTGTGACCCCAAAGTGAGAGCTTGGCTTTATAATAGTGAAATTTAAGGAACTTTAACGAAAAACTTCCGGTACTGTTTACTTTAACGAAAAATTATATTTTTACACTAAAAAGTCAATCCTGATACTATTCACTTTACCTTTTATTTTGTCTTTATCTTTAAAACTCAAAGTTTTCAAGACATTTTCATTAGTTTTCCTTAAAATTTATTGATGTTTACAACAACATATCACTTAAGAATGTCTCATTTTATAACTATTTTGTTTTCCTTTTTCATATACACATTCATTTGACATTTATTTCACCACTTCTTCCTTTACTCTTTTCCATTCTTCCTTTCTCCTACATACTTTTACTCTATTAATCACACAAAATATTAAAATTGAAAACTAAAAACAAAGTAGTTATCAAATAAAACAACTGTTGTAGGCAAAACTATATACACTTCAAGGCATGAGTCCCGTTCTTTTAGACCCGTGATCTAAGAAAATGGTGATCGTCTTTCGATCGTAATTCAAGAACGGAGAAAAAGTACAACAAAAAAGGTCAAAATAACCACTACCATTGTATTAAGAACAAACGGTAGATGACCACCATCTTCTTGGACCATGGAAGTCTAAGCAGAAACCATTTTCTCTGCTGTATACCCTGTCCTCCCATTGTGTGTGCGCTTTGTTCGAGGAACCCCGATGTAATTCTTAATGTTTTGTTGACTGACAGTAGCGATTATATTTGCGGGAGTTCTCCCTGTCATTGTAATATGTTGCTGCCCTTGAATCTCTATCAATACAATATCATATATCGTTGCTTTCAAAAGAAATAAAAAACTATATTCACTGGAGAAATCATTTTCTTTATGTTGCAGTTGATAATTTGAAACATTCAATTATTGATAAAAATTACTCAGCAACCGATGAATGCACGATGGTCAAGACTTTAATTCAAAACACGGATAATGTGCTTGATATATAGCTATGATATTGACTTGAATTAGGCTTAATTAAGAGTGCAAAACGTGTTGATAAAGGGGTTGGGTAGGGGTGAATCCAGTCTCAGATTCTAGACTTTTGACAAACAACTCAAAAACACGTCGGTGTAAATTTAAAGGTCCTTTAGATATAAACCTTTCTAACTTTTATTTTCTAAACAAAAACTCACCTGATTATAAATTTTCAAATAAAATTCAAATTTGAAAATGACTGTCAAGTAGAAAAATAATTGACCTATTACTACAAGATATTTACAACTTGTACCACAATATTCAAAATAACTCAATAAATGTAATTACTCACCTTAATTACAATGAACAAATAGTTAGTACACATATTATTACCCCTAACATATATATATATATACACACACACACGTTCAAATGTATATAGTACTACCATAAGCTCAATATATATATATATATGTATATATATGTATAAATTTATGATAAGCAACTAACATATATTTTGTAGGTAAATTAATGTTGAATCAAATAAATAACATTCTTTTATTTAGTAGGTAATATATTTTCCATGTATTATTACATATATTTGGCATATTTTATTATTATAAGATATATGTACAAATAATAGGTAAATTAATTTTGAATCAAATAAAATTGCTTTATTTTGAAAGTAAATTAATTTTGAATCAAATAACATTCTTCATTATGTAGGTATTTTATTTTGTATGTATCATATATTGGGCACATTTTATTATTATATGTACAAATAATAGGTAAACTAATGTTGAATAAAAAAATATTATTTTTTATGTAGGTACATTATTTTGCATCTATTGGGTTTGCTTAGGTAAATTATTTTACATGTACTTTACATTGATTGGGTAAATTATTTTGCTTTTTTTAAGCATCTAACATTTTAAAATTTGAATGGTAGGTGCACTGAATCAAATAACATTTTTTTTGTAGGTAAATTATTTCGCATGAATTTTTACGATACCAAGCATTTTTTTTGTTATATATATGTGTGTGTGAAATAATTTACCTACATTTATTTGTAAAATATAATTTGGTTGACTAAACTAAGCATGTATTATTACATATATTAGGCATGTTTAGTCAATGGGTTTTATTAGGGTAAAAAACTTATGTCTGATTTTATATAAAGAAAATTAAACTTTATGGACTAAAGTCATATTTTCAATAAATTTAATCGCCTGACTCAGGACTCTACAATTTAGGAGAAAGCTGCCAATACTCAAGCGACCTTTAAGGTGATTAGTGGTGAGTACCGTTTGGATTACGTCTCAAATCATACTTGAGTAATATACATCTCATTGGTTTGGATTACGTCTCAAATCATACTTGAAGAATATACCTCACATCTTGTATGCTAAATTTTAACACCGGTAGAGAATTGCATACAAGGTTACAAGATTTATTGATTGTAACAGGCTTAAATTATGCTTTAGAGAGAACAACCTTTAAAGTTGGTATAGTAATTGGATAATAATTGGCTCTAGAAAAAGATAATATAGGATTGTCATTGGTGGCTTCATAACCTTAAGTTCCCATCATTTCTCTACCTTTTCTTGTCATGTGTTTTTATTTATTATTCGTCTTTTTAATTTTCTTGTTGGTATTTGTTTTAATTGACCATTCAATTCAATCAACCGTTTGTTTGTTTAATTAATAGTAGCGTGATTAAGTGGGTTAATTGATGTTAAAACCAATCATCGTGGGATCAGCCTCGATTTGACCCTGTTATGTTACTTCTGATCTTGTGCACTTGTGAGTATTTAAATTGTGCTTGATTTATCTACTCCAAATTCACATCATCTATTATTATTGAAGATAGAGAGAAAGTAGATGAAAGGATGGACGAATCTAGAATGGTAAGATGTTGTGGTAGGAGGGAGTAAGGAGAAATACACACAGAATGATATACAAAATGAAAACCAACAACTAGAAGAAAACGTCATTTCTGCAAAAAAATAAGCCTACTTAAATTTATTTTCAAATTTTAATTTTGTTCTTCATTTTCATGCTCACTTCATCCACATCCTCCCTGTGCGACCATGAATTTTTCAAGCCGGAGTAAGGTAAATAGAAATATGCGTGCCTCAAAAGTCCCATCATGAACTCAATAGCTCCAATCATCTTAAGTTGCTCAAATGGACTAGCAATGTCACCGCATCTTGTTGTGCTCCGAAAAGGTAGGCGAAGTCCGTCGACTTCGTTGAGATTGACCATTCTTGCTCTATAAGACACAGAAACTTGATTTGACTAGGGATCAGACGAGTTTTATATATTTTTGGAGATTCCAATAATCTAGGGATCTAATCACCCTCCTAAGAGGAAACAATATCATATTCTAGATATGCTCTTAGATTCTCTCGGTTTAATATGAATTCCGTATCCTCAAAGTTCTCTCTCCCGAATAATATAAATACTCTATCTAGGGCACATGTCTGGAAATGCATACAAGGCAATCTACGCATACTCTTTGCTTATTCTCCAAGTCTTTATATTGCTTCCTAACTTGACTGTCGGAGAGCCTTTGGCCAGTACCACACCAATACCCAAGGTCCGACCATGGTTGTTTGCTTTCTTGTTGATAGTCAGACTTGCGTAACTCCTCCGTCCACGGCGGTGCACGAATTTAGTTCCAACACTCGTCACCACTTTTCCTCTATCATTATTCAAGCATTATTTATTCCTTATATTTCCTCTTATTTTACAAACAAAAAATAAAAACTAAAAACTTCAAAGGAGTTTTAGTGACAGTTTTATTCCATTGTCGTTTCTCTTTATAGTCATTTTAAAAAATACAGTTGTTTTATATTTACCAATATCAAGGAGACATCATATTAACTGCACAACAAATGAGAAAACTTTTTATCGATGAAATTGGAGAAATTCAAGAGAGACGTCTTGTTTGGGCCCAAAATATTATATTGGGCCGAGCTTAGAGTCATTCTCAATCCAGTAGCATTCATCTAGAATCTTGTTCTGGGCCGTCTAGTCAAGGTCTGCTGAGTCTTATTATGAAGAGGTTTGGTTTGGATAAGGGTGAGTTAGTCGAATCCTAGTGTAACAAGGAGTTTTAAGGCTAAGGTTGCTGAGAATTAGGGGATGAAGGTTTGTTAAAGAGCTTAGTTCAAAGTCCTATAGGGATTAGGATTGGCCGAAACCTAATCAGATTAGGTTAAGGAATTCTAATCATAGTCCATTTCTAGTTCGGCCATGAAGGGATTCGCTGCTATAAATAGAGAAGGGAGTGCATCATTCAGGGCCCCTCAAATTCAACACACAAATTGCCATGCACAAAGCTTCTCAACAACCTTGAGATTTTATCTTCTTCCCCTTTCTTCCCGCCAACATATCTTCAGTTTGAATAAACAGTAGTGTGAATGCAATCGGCAACATCTTTAGTTTGGATAGACAGCACTGGAGTCGTAAAATCAGTCAATCGATAAGTACCTTCAGTTTGGCTAGACAGAACTGGTTCAAGGCCGACTGATTATTATCCAAGTCTCGATCAACAAAGACTTTCGAGTCTTTGTTGGTAGAGGTCATCTCATCAGCCTTCTCAGCGAAGTGAGGTGTTACCAGGTTACTAGGCTCGGCACATTGAAAGCCGATTTTTGTTTATGATTGGATACTCGCACGTAAGTTTTAGAGTTTGGCATTCCAACGGCCGAACTACATTTACAATAAAGACATACATTTCTTTCGAGTATTTGTGTCCATATAGTCTGGTACAGGTTTAGCGTGCTTATACTCTCATGAATATTATCACTGTAATCGAACCCAACGCTGATGATTTGTGAACTTCGCAGAACTAGCAACATTGTCTTCAGACTCTAGAACCCAAAGGCCGAGACGTGTTCCTTTCTCGACTGTAGTCGCAAGATCGAGAAGTTAGCAGCACACTCAACGCAATATCATTATATTTTACTCTCCGGCCGAACTCGGCCAACAAGTTAGCACGCCTCGCACATAACCAAAAGATGTAGTTAGTTTATTAGTTACTCGGCTTACACGCCACGTAGGCTTGGTAGTTTTTTGGGTCAACATTTTGGCACGCCTAGTAAAACCCAATGCTAAAGCTACGAAGTTCATGACCATTGAGACACGATCAGTAAAAAAGAAAGCAGTCATGAGAAAGTCAATGACTAATCTTCCATTCCAAAACCCAGGACAAGATGGCTTGTCACAAGCATAGAATCTTCCTGCTGCCGTGACACCTGAAGCTATAAGTGCAACACGTCGAGAAAAAGAAACTAATCTCGACGGTCAGGCTCGTGATGCAGAAATCCCCACCAAAACGACAAAAGGCATTTTTGTTGAAGGTGGAGGATTTTGATGAGGACGGTGGTGAGGCCTCTGATCCACCAAGTAGGTCATTTATTCGATGACGACTTGAAGAGCAATATCGGCAATTTGAGCAAATGTTCAGCCTAGAGGTAAAAAGTATACTTGAAGAAATACGCAATAATAGTGTTGTACACAATAAATTGCTCGAAGTTCTGGTTAGTAAAGTCTATGACATTGGACCCGCTAATATATCTAGGCAGCCTCTTCTAAGGAATAATTGTCTGCCAACGATATAGGTCGAGACAGGGTCTGCTCGGCTCAAAATGATTGACTTGGAAAAAAGAGGTGGATCAAGCAGTGGATCAGATGGATTTGACCAAAGAGCAAAAGCAAAGTTTGTTGATATGGTCAAGGTCCAGAGAATGATTGATTCGGCCTTGAAAAAGGGGCCGAAATTTCCAAAATTCATTCACCCATACCCAGCATTTGTAGAAAGGTTTGAGCATCCTAAGGGATTCAAAATTCCAAACTTCAGCCTTTTCGCTGGGGAATCATCCTTATCCTCATTAGAACACGTGGCTCGGTTCATCGCTCAATGTGGAGATGCCAATAGTGACTTTCATAAAGTACGACTTTTCAATTTTTCATTGACCGGTTCAGCTTTCGCATGGTACATCAATCTCCCACCCAACTTCATCCAAAGCTGGGAGGAATTAGTCGAGAAATTTCATGAGCAATTCTATCGACTAGGAATGGAAATGTCAGTCTCTTCTTTGGCTAGGATGGCTCAATCATCTGACAAGTCACCAATGGACTATCTTACAAGAATTAAGTCAGCAAGAAATTGGTGCCTAGTACCCCTCCCTGAGGTCAAGTTTGTTAGGCTCGCCTTGAATGGCCTAGATGTGGAGTATAAGAAGAAATTCTTGGGGGAAAATTTCTGAAATGTGTACGAACTAGCTCAACATGTCGAGCAATATGATTACTTGCTATGAGAAGAGAAGATCTCGAAGTCACTAACCCGAGGGACAATCTAGAAGAACCCAACGATAAGTTATGATTTGGCCGAAGACAAGGAATCTCAATATGCCGGTATAGATGCGACCGAGATAGTCATTGACAAACCATACGTGTGCAAAGCATTGGCTCATACCAGCTCTAAAGATGTCAAAACCCGCTTGGCTTCTGTGGAAGTCGCCTTTAAGACATCAAAGGTATCTTTCGACATCACCAAGGCCAACGATATCTTCGACCAATTGTTACTCGCAAAAATTGTCAAGCTTCAGCTAGGGCATAATATTCCTAAGGCAGAAGATTTGAAAGGAAAGACGTATTGTAAGTACCACAACTCGAACAAGCAGACGACAAATAATTGTGTCGTATTTCACGATGCCATTCAAAGCTGGATCGACAATGGCAACCTTAAGTTTCATAAGAAACAAATGGTCGTTGACGCCGATCCTTTCCTTACAGTGACGGTAAGCATGGTAGATGCTCATCTACCTAGTGATAAAGGAAAAGGGAAGGCTAAGTTCATTCCAATGCAATTTGTCCTTAAGCAAAACTCTCAGCCATGATTAAAGATTGATTTATTTTCAAATAAGCCACCCAAAGACTTTTCAGGCCCAGTTATTGTTGAGTCAATATCATACTCCAGCAGAGAGGAAACTGATAGACCAATGGTGTTATGTAATCGGTGCAAAGCAAACGTCATCTTGAGGCACGACGCAATGTTACCGGTTGAGCTAAGCATAAACTCGTTACTAGTTATTGAACAAAGTAGTTTGTTCAGTGCTGAGTATAGTCAGGCCATGAGGGAAGAGTTAGAGGACTTGGAGGAAGCTTAGCTCGATGCCTATAACTTACTGGTGGTGCATAAAAAGATTGTCGAACGAGCTTACAATCGATGAGTTAGGTAAAAGATGTTCGGCGAAGGTGAATGAGTATGGCAAACCGTGTTGCCAGTAAGGTTAAAGACCCTAGATTTGGGAAATGGTCACCAAATCAGGAAAGACTATTCATCGTCCACAAAGTTCTTGGCAAGGGGGCATACCAGCTCAAGGACCAAACTGGTTTAATTCATAAATTGCCAATCAATAGGAAATTCTTAAAGAAATATTATCTGGTCACTTAGGAAATGCAAGAATAAAATTTTATTCCATTGATTTAAAAAAGGTGTACAAGTAAAGTTACAAATTGTCAACTAGACTACAACTAAAGACAAAGTCCTAAAATGTCGAAGGAAGAAAAGCTTCAACAACGACTTTCAATTCTAGCCACCTTACTTCACCTATCGTAACATCGGCCTATCTTGTTCTTTTGTCGAGTTGTAGTTGTTAAATCCACTTCGCACTCGCCGTATACTCGCCAGTCAAGGTTTATTTGACTCAAAATCCTTTTCAAGCTTTGGAAGCAACGGCCGACCTTTGATGTTGAAGTTCAGCGATTTGACGGTCAAGATCGGCCAGTCACTCCTTCTTTGCCTTTATGGCATCGAGCTCTGGTCGGATAGCTTCATGAGCGACCATTGTAGCCTTGAGGCTATCTTCTACCTGAACAACCCTTTCAAAGATAGTGAAATATTGTCGAGTTCATTCTATGACAGCAGACAGATGAATGATGTTTTCGTTGCTTAGAAGGTCGTCGGTTGCAAGGTCGTTCAGACATTCTCCTACATAATTGAGGCCTTTACGTTAAAGGATTTGTGAGGTCGAGAGAGATAGTAGCTTTTGCAGCTTGGAGAATGTGCTAAACTCGACCGCAGTTACAAAAGGCTCGGTTGTGGTACTAAAAGACTCAGCCGTCCCCGAAGTAATAGAGAGAAGGGCATCGAGCTCGACCTTCCATGAAGCTTGCACAAAGAAGAGTTTGTTAGGAAAAAGAGAATTCAAAGTAATGGCAAAAAAGGAAGTTTGTGTTAAACCTGTCGAAATGAGACTTCAGCAATGTCTGTTGGTTCGTTGCTCGAACCCTGAGAGCTTAATGGCCGAGCCCAGTGTTTAAGGCATCTTTTTAATTCATGCGGTCAATGAGGTTTTCTACGTTTGATGGCCACTAAGGTGGCTAGGAAATATAAATAATGACTTTCGGCGTATAGAATTTTCGAAGAAATGAGCGATAGGCAACTGGCATTTAATGTTTTCTTGGTTTAGAATTCTAAGGTTGGAAATTAATAATAAAAATGATTGAGCCTTACAAAAGTCGAAGTGAAGAATACTAAGATTTTGGTCTTGGGATGAACCGGCATCTCTGCTATCACTTTTGGCTCAATTGGAGGCGCCACTTTATGTCCCGGACCTACTTCGGCCATAAGAAGGTCGACCTGGCCGGCTACCTTGATCACCGACTAAGGATTGGTAGTTGGTAGTTTAGCTTGTTAAGGGCGCCTCACCAAGGGTACTTCGCTCTCATTCTATTGGTCATAAATGATGATTGTTAGTTAGTCGAGAGATCCAGCTAAAATAAAAGGAGAACAATCATTAAAGAAAATGGTCGTACCTCTTCTTCTAGGATGATCACTTAAGCCTTCTTTGGATTTGGGGAAGGGTTTTTTTCAGCCGTGGTGGCCACCGCCTCCAAAGTGGTAGCTGTTGGGTCGACATCAACAGGAGCAACGACCAGCTCCAGAGGTGCAAGTCCCTCGACCACATGGACGATGATCGGTTTGACTTCAACAATGACCTGCGTGGTGGGTCGAACCACGGTCTCCTAACCCATGGTTAGGATCGAGGGGTTTTGCGGCACTTGTGTCAAGACCTAGTCAATAAGATAAGGGAGAGGGACATTAGGAGTGGTTGCTCCCGTGGTCTGACTTGAAATAACGTGAGGCCAGGCAACATTGCCAGTCGTCTCGACCTCTGGGTGATGCCATTTGCTCGGTACGGTCAACGCATCAGGGGCCTCTATTGGGGTTAGTTTGACTGAAGGAGGTGCGACAGTCGCAGCCTGTTTTGGAGAAGAGGCGAATTTCTTTTTGGCTACAACCATCGCGACCACATCGGCCCCATTTTATGGCACGACCACGTGGAAAAACTGAGCTTAAGTCAGAATGGATTTCGAATTGAATAGATAAAAAGAAAAGTAAAAGATATATACCTTAAGTTGTTTCCTTGGATTTTGGGGCGAGAGTCTTCTTCAGTCAATCACCGAAAAGTTTCTTTGAAACTTCCTCAGCCAAGGTACCAAAGAAATCTTTGACGTAGGCATCCCACCAGTCGGGCGAAAGTGCTGGTACAGTCAGTTTCTGGGATATACGACTGAAGGTGGAATTTGGTGCACCGCTCTTGGAATTCTCTCTCGGCCTCCTCGCATCCCCTTTCCGAATAGCTGGAGAGGGATTATCGACTATAGAGTGAGCGAGAAGTGAGAAGCGGCAGACGATCACCTTAAAGGTAGCCCAGTTGACATGCCACAAAGTGAGGATGGTATACCTCCCAGGATTGTCGAAGGTCACGAGCCAAGATAAACGACCCTCAGGATTGTCGAAGGTCGGCTTCCTCTGTTTTTCCCCACACCGATGTATGGAGCCTAATGGAAGATGGATATTTTTGGCGGCGACATACTAGAAACTCCTCCTCAGATAAATCTTCAATGTTGAAGAAATATTTGAATATGTCTTTGACCGAGTAAACAGGAAGAGGATGTGAAGCCAGTTGAACACCTATCGCTTCAGGAGAGTTGAAGCTAAGGATCTTCGACCTCAATGTGCAGAAGTAGACTCCCATCCAGAGTTGGAAGTGGGCTGTTCTAGTGTGGATCGATCATTCCAGCAGAGGCCTGGGCCAAGCACCGAGTAAGGTTGGCAAGAATGGCCGGGCTAAAGGCCAGGACATAACCACTGCCAAGGCTTCAGCTACCGACATGTTCTTGGCCAAGCACTTGTTCAACTTGGTACAAAAGATGAATTTGTTGTACCAGTAAAACAAGAAGGCCTCATGCTCTCCCTTCCTAAACGCTTCCTCTTCTAAGCCAGTGAAGTGGGTGATCAGGGTAATGTAGTTGAAATTTTTTTTGTACAACTTGTGCATATCTTCTTTCCACAGCTCTTGACTGTCCTTTATCAAAGTTTCGACAGCACGTTTGTCAAATACCTCATTCAAGTCCAGGTCGAATTAATACCAAAAAAAAAAAAAACAGTATCACCTGGAAAACTAGATAGGGAAATGCCAAGTATAGTCGTGACATCTAGCACGGTTGGGCCAATGAGGCTAAGAAAAAGGACTATAGTGTTGGTGGTCGAACACCAGAAGCTCAAGATGACCATTAGGAGTTTTCGATCTATGTTGATCTCAATGGTTGAGAGCTTAATGGCATCGAAGATGCCAAGAGTCTTCCATTCACCCCCAAAGTGTGGCTCCATCCGGGTGACCCAAATGGGCCAAGCCACGAGGGTTGAGGGCCAAGCTCCTTAGGGTTTGGTCGATTTCCATTTCGACCATTCGTACCCTTAAAATAAGGGTTCAAGGCAGTGGGCTTTCAACATCTTGGTGATTGACTCTGGGACGTTGTCCTTGAAAAGTGGTCCCAGAGTTTGGTGGGAGGCGCTCGAATCACCTTCAGATTGAAGGGTTTTGATGGCGTTCTGATCGACATAGTCTCGGCACTTGTCGCATTCTTCGATGAGTTTGGTGATGAAGGTGTTGGCCGCTATTGATGAAGACTTGAAGGTTTTCTGGTTTTCAAGATTTGGTTTCTTTTTTGGGTTAAGAGAAATGGCAAGAAATTCTGGAGATTTGAAACCGTAAAGGGTCAAGTGAATTTGGGTTGGGTATTTATAGTCATTTAGGAAGAAGATCAAATGTTTAATTTTGAAAGAATGAGGGGTAAATTCGACCGAAGAGTTTTGTAATCCTGACAGATATTTGAAAATCCAGGTAAAGAGGTCGAAAAGCTTGCGAATTGAGGATGCATCATTGCGTGTAACAGCGAGGTTTATGATGAAGGGATGTTTCAGTGCCTGCACGCTTCAAACGTCATTATTGAAGAAGGATAGGTGGGTTGAGGAACTACCACGTGGTAGGGAATCTGACAGGGTTAAAAGATCGTGCAATCATGTCTAATAAATGTGCTTGGATGGTTAGAGTATTTGAGGCTTTTTAGTATCTTCTGGTTTACTAGAAGGAATATGCTAAAGGTTTATTTCGTTTCTTTCAAGGTCGAGGCTTGGCCAAGACTTGTAGGCTGAAGACCTCAAAAGCGAGGGGGCAATGTTTGGGCCCAAATATTATTTTGGGCTGAGCTTAGAGTCATTCTTGGCCTAATAACATTAATCTAGAATCTTGTTATGGGCCGTCTAGTCAAGGTTGGCTGAATCCTATTATGAAGAGGTTTGGTTTGGATAAGGGTGAGTCAGTCGAATCCTAGTGTAACAAGGAGTTTTAAGGCTAAGGTTGCTAAGAATTAAGGGATGAATTTGGTTTGTTAAAGAGCTTAGTTCAAAGTCCTATAGGGATTAGGATTGGCCAAAACCTGATCGGATTGGCCAAAACCTGATCGGATTGGGTTGAGGAGTTCTAATCCTAGTCCATTTCTAGTTCGGCCATGAGGGGATTCGCTGCTATAAATAGAGAAAAAAAGTGCATCTTTCAAGACCCTTCAAATTCAACACACAAATTGCCCTTTGCAAAGCTTCTCAACAACCTTGAGATTTTATCTCTTTCCCCTTTCTTCCCGCCAACACATCTTCAGTTTGGATAAATAGTAGTGTGAAGGCAACTAGCAACATCTTTAGTTTGGATAGACAGCGCTGGAGCCGTAAAATTAGCCGATCGAGGAGCATCTTCAATTTGGATAAACAGCACTGCTTTGAGGTCGACTAATTATTGTCTAAGTCTCGATCAACAAAGACTTTCGAGTCCTTGTTGGTAGAGGTCATCTCATTAGTCTTCTCAGCGAAGTGAGGTGTTACCAGGTTACTAGGCTCAACACATTGAAAGTCGAGTTTCTTTTATGATTGGATAATCGCGAGGAAGTTTAGAGTTCGGCATTCCGACGGCCGAACTACATTTACAATCAAGAAATACATTTCTTTCAAATATTTGTGTCCGTATAGTCTGGTACCGGTTCGGCGTGCTTATACTCTCACGAATATAATCACTGTGACCGAACACGGCGCCGACGATTTGTGAACTTCGCAGAACTAGCAGCCTTATCTTCAGGCTCTAGAACCCAAAGGCTGAGACGTGTTCCTACCTCGGCCGCAGTCGTAAGATTGAGAAGTTAACAGCGTGCTCAACGCAACACCAGCATATTTTACTATCCGGCCGAACTTGGCCGACAAGTTGGCATGCTCCGCACATAACCGAAAGACGTAGTTAGCTTATTAGCTACTCGGCTTGCACACCACGTAGGCTTGGTAATTTTTAGGGTCAACACGTCTTTAAAATCTTAGTAAATTGTGAAAATGAATAAGAACCAACCGTTCAAAACTAAGAATTTTAATATGAACAATTTGATTTGGTTTAATTTATTTGAAGAAAATTGGGGTTGCACCTTAAATTCAATTTGTAATATAGAAAGTACCCTAATCACTTATAAGCACTTATAAGGTCTCTTCTTTTTTGAATTTGGAATTCATAATTTGAGCACTATTTTAAATTTAAACAAATCAAAGAAAACCAGACAAGTTGCTCGGAATATTCAGTTTGAAGGAGTTGGAATGGTTTTTCGTC
This sequence comes from Pyrus communis, assembly GCF_963583255.1. NCBI lineage: Eukaryota > Viridiplantae > Streptophyta > Magnoliopsida > Rosales > Rosaceae > Pyrus > Pyrus communis. The sequence continues at coordinate 37,733,962 of NC_084803.1, forward strand.
TTTATCTGCCTAAAGCTGTCGAAACTTGACTATTGACGCCATATATAATTCGTTACAAAACAAAAATAGTAAGAGTAATGCTCATCCCCTTTCTTTTCTTCCTTAATCTTCACATGCTTGAGTTGACAAACTAGAGGCAACACGTGTGGGACAGCTTTGCCTGCACCAAGACAGCACAAACCACATGTAGTGCTATGGAGATTCCGTCCCGTCCCATGAATATTCGAGTGCATACTTGATACATGTGAGTGTTTCACCTAATAATAATTTTATTTTGTATACACAAAATCGACACTTTGTTATAAGCGTGTTTTTTTTACTAATCTCAACAAATATATCAATTTTATGTGCTTAGATAACATTACTCTTCACATAAACTCCAAATAATGGCACATATCTTTACAAAAATAGAGAAAATAGTTTTGGCCTGGTCAGAACAAAAAAGCAAGATGATGTAATGCATCTTTTACACAAAAAGGACCATACGAGAAAAAGAAATTGTGATCAACATGCAAATGATGACAATTATTAAATCCATGTAAAATTTTTTTCACGTGTAAAAATAAAAAACATGTGAAGGTGATTGAAAATTCATGTCATTTAAAAAAAAAAACAAAATGATGAAATTAATGTTCCATATTTTTGTTTAATTAGTGGCTTGAGAAAATAAAACTTAACATGAGCAACCGGTATAGTGAAACGTTCCTTAGCCACAACTGGGAGTCTGCGAGCCTTAGAGCACCTTCAGAGGGTCTTTAATCCTCTTTGGACAACTATTGTAAAGAGCCAAACCAAGGTATTGTGCTCCAATAGACTCTTTAGCTGGCTCTTTATTATGAATAGTATTGTTTAAGTATTCAAATATTTAGAATTTATTAAAACAGATAATGTTGTTCTGTGAAAGAAAACAATAGGGTTAATTGTAGAAGCGAAGATTACATCCAAAAAAAAAATACAGCCTTCAGTTAACAAATGATCTAAAATACGGGTGGTGGGTCGTCAATCATATAGAGAATGTTGCTGGAGATGTTACACTGGCTAGTAAAATAATTTTTGAACACTATTCGCTAGCTAAATTAGCTAACAAATTTTTAATGAAAGTGTTGGAGATGTAGGAGATGCTCTTAGATAACCATTTTAAGATAGAATTAAAGATAAAATTTGGTTGTCCACCTAACCCTACAATGTTATTTTCTAGGGTAAATTACATAATACCCCTCAGGTTTGAGGTCCATTACAACCTCATACAACATTTTTAAAATATTTCACTTTCATACCTCATTTAGTATTTTATTTCAATATAGTACCTCCGTTACATTTTCCATCCATCTACTCTACTTTTGTCCATCTCCTCTCACTTCACCTCCCATTCCTTCTCCCTCCAAACCCCCATAAATTTCTGAACTTCTTCCAGAACCCACAAATCAAAATGAGCTTCATCAAGAAACTTCTTAGCATTACCCAACTTGCCCATCTGAGCATATGTAGACACCAAGAGTTCCACGGCCGAATCATTGGGTATATGCCTGTCACTCCTCGTGTAATCAAACACCAATTTAGCAAATCTTAAAGCCCCATTTGACACAGAGACCTCAAAAGAGAATTGTAAGTCCATACACTACTCAAATTAACCCTATTGAGCTCAAAAAATTTCAACCCTAATTTCGGATCGTTTAACCGTTTAATAACCTCAAAAGCAATCGAAGGGGAAATGGAAATCTTGGAGTCTCGAACCCAGAAGGTTAGACGAGCTGTGAAGAACTGAAGGGTCATCTGCAACGCTCTGCCAACTGAGCTTGGTTGAAGCGTGCAACATCGACGGGAAGGAAGGGATGAGTAGGTGCAACAATTTGGGTGAAGGTGTGTCAGGATTTTTTATTTTTTTTATTTTTTGTTGAGGCGTGAGCAAGCAGTGGGACAAGATGGCGGAGGATGAGCAGCTCTGGGAGCTGACATGCACCAGGCACTGGGCCAACACCGGCTGCGGCAGCCAGTAGATGAGATCTGTGGTCCTCGCTATCAGCGGGTTCCGGCGGCTTCACGCCCACTACATCTGGCGTCTGAAGGGGTGGTTGATGGGTGATGGGTGATGGGGGGTGGGATATGGGAGAAGGGGGTGGGTGATGGGGATGGGAGAAGGGGATGGGGAGGAGATGGAGAAAAGTCGGTCGGGCGGTTTGGGAGGTTCTGGGTATGTTTGGTTTTTTAATTTTTTTATAAAAAAAAATTATTTTTTTTGCCAGGTATAAATGTGGGAACCACGTCAACTTTTAACGGATTAATGGATGAAAAATATAACGGAGATACTATATTGAAATAAAATAGTAGGTGAAGTATAAAAATAAAATGTTTTAAAAATGTTGCATGAGGTTGTAATAGACCTCAAATCTGATGGGGGTAAATTATGTAATTTACCCTATTTTCTAACATAGAATTCGTAGTCTTGTGCCTTCTATTAAATTTTAAAGTAGAATAGGGAGGCTAGCGTGAAGTCGTGTTTGAGGAGTTAATTATAACTTTATTTTTTATTTACAAAAAGCAAAATTATAACTACTAATTTATGGAGAAAGGTACTGGGATATAGAGGGCCATAACCAAAGAAACCTCGCCCACATTTGTAATAGTAGAACTGCTAACCCAACCAGCAGTTGCAGCAGCTTGCTGGCCTTCCAACACACAAAGCCTATGTCAGCTAATTCATCCCAAAAACCAAGTTATCACCAGACATTGATGGAGTTATTCTGGAGGTGCATGTTGTTCAGATTTCAGACTCAGGACACTACTAGTTTTTCATTGTTTTGCATTTACAACTAACTTGCCTCAAGAGGTTAATTAACCGACGCTTCAATAACTTGCCTCATAAATCTCTATTAAATCAGAAAAATTAAGCATACAAATAAACTAATAAAAAAAATAAAAAAACGAGTCACAAAAATTACCAAAAACAGATTGCTTTGTATATATGTAAGCGGCAACCTCTGAACCAATGTAAGAAATAAATATCCTAGCAGAAGAATTCCAGGACCTATTCACAAATGCTAAGGCTGATCTTCCTCAAATCTGTTTGCTTAATAAGTACGGCTTCCCATTCTTCCTTGTATACTAAACGGACACGACACTCCATTTCTACTCTTGAGCCATGCTGGAATTGGAGCTGAGTGTCGATATCCTGCTCATTATCACTACAAAAGCGTCGATGACCGTCAAGATAGCCCTAACCAAAGTAGGTATAACCTAATTGGATGTTATATCAGAGTCGGATGTTCATGGCAGGCTGTAAAGACAATACAGAATGTAAATCCAATCCACTTGTATATCTGTTTGGACCCGATTTTACACCATCGACCTGAGTAATCGAGGCCGTTGAATGAGCATAGTTCTTGACAGTCGGATAAGAAAGTGATAATATTATGGTTTTTAATCATAATAATTATCTTTTAATAAGTTATCTCAATTTTCTTGTACAAAATAGATGGGATACAAATCATAGCCCCCAACTTAGAAGCAAGCAGAACAGTCCAATTTAACTTGGTTTTGTTAGCAGTGTATCGTGTGGATTAGAGCAGCTTGGCCTAGGACTCTTATCACGTGGCATAGCCTAGGATTTGATGGTCTTGGATAATGATGAAATAAGAAGCCTAGGTAGGCTAGGCCTTTTTACATGGTGATGGATGTTGTCAAATGAGTTTAAAGGCTATTGATGGAGCTTTGATGATGATATAAGAAGCGCTAGGCTTCTGATATGATGTGATAAGCCTAGATAGGTTTTTATTTTGTTTGAAAAGTTACAAATGTGAAGGATAAATACAGATCAGTCTTTCTTCCTAGAGTTTGAGTTGCAATTGAACACCATCAGGCTGTGCCAAGCAGATATCCAACTAGGCCTGGAAAACGGGTCATGTCTGTAGTGTTCGTGTCATTTTTGTGTAACACCTGTTATCTTAACTGATCATGTCGTATGACACCCGTTATCTTAACGGGTCCTTAACAAGTCGAGTTAAGATAAATATTTTTTTTCTTAAATTTGCACATACCACACATTACCACATAAATATTACTTCAAAACATTAAAACACATTCGTCATTTAAATACTACATCTACACTAAAAAATAAGAGCCTAATGAATAAACATCTATACACTGCTGGTCTATCACAAAATATTAAATGTGCAAGGATATGCAAAATGAAAGAGTTTTTGTTTTCAAGGTTGTAAAGCCTTTCTCAAAAGTTTAAACCTTTCCAATGGAACTCAAAGCTTGCATGTAACCTTTTACAAAATCCTCAATTTTCATCGATCATCAAGACGTAAGATTTTGTGGTATCCACTAATGTAAATATTTTAAATTGAAGATCGAATTTGTTCATTGTATTCATATAGGTCAAGGAGTGTAGCTGTAAAAAATCATCAAATCAAAGTTAAAATAACTGTTAAATCGTGATTTTTCGTTGATAACCATCGAAAAGTTTTGTCTCATTACTTGAACTCTAAATGTTTGTTTTTTGCAATTTTTGGCGTATGTGATCTTAAAGCATGTACAAACAAGTTTGCCGGTTGGATCGTTGAAATTAGTTTCATAGAATGCGTATCTCATCAAAACGATAGATTCACTAACACTTGAGTTTATTTATATTTTCATTAAGTATAACAAAAGATTTTGTGGTATCCATTAATATAAATATTTTAAATTGAAGATCGAATTCATTCATTGTATTCATATAGGGTCAAGGAGTGTAGTTGTAAAACATCATCAAAATCGGAGTTAAAATAACATTTAAATCGTGATTTTTTGCTGATAACCGTCGAAAAGTTTTGTCCCATTACTTGATCTCTGAATGTTTGTTTTTTTACAATTTTTGGCGTATGTGATCTTGAAGTATATAAAAATATGTTTGACGGTTGGATCATTGAAACTAGTTTCGTAGAATGCGTACCCCATCAAAACAATAGATTCACTAACACTCAAGAGTTTATTCGTACTTTCATTAAGTATAATATAAGATTTTGTGATATCCACTAGTGCAAATATTTTAAATTGACGATCGAGTTCATTCATTGTATTCATATAGGGTCAAGGAGTGTAGCTGTAAAAAATCATCAAAATCAGAGTTAAAATAACCGTTAAATCGTGATTTTTCGTTGATAATTGTCGAAAAGTTTTGTCCCGTTACTTAATCTTTGAATGTTTGTTTTTCAATTTTTAGCGTACGCGATCTTGAAGCATATATAAACAAGTTTGACGATTGGATCGTTGAAATTAGTTTCGTAGAATGCGTATCCCATCAAAATAATAGATTCAGTAACACTTAAGAGTTTATTCATACTTTCATTAAGTATAACATAAGATTTTGTGGTATCCACTAGCGTAAATATTTTAAATTGAAGATCGAGTTCATTCATTGTATTCATATAGGGTCATGGAGTGTAGTTGTAAAAATCATCAAAATTGGAGTTAAAATAGCTGTTAAATCGTGATTTTTCGTTGATAACCGTCAAAAAGTTTTGTCTAGTTACTTGATCTCTGAATGTTTATTTTTTACGATTTTTTGCTGATGCGATCTCGAAGCATATACAAACAAGATTGACGGTTGAATCATTGAAATAAGTTTCGTAGAATTCGTATCCCATCAAGTTCAATGATATATATATATATATATATATATATATATATATATTTATTAAGTAGATTTAAATTTATTTATTTTGTACGTATAACACTTAAGAAATTGAATGATATATATATTTAAGCTGATCCAATGGTCATCAATTTTTAATATTTAATTTAATATATATACATATGTATATAATTATTATAGTTTTTAGGGGTATAAAATTGTTCAATTAATATATATAATTATTATAGTATTTTTTTAGGGTTATAAAATTGTAAAATTAATATTTTGCTTATCGTTTATCGTGTTACTCACGTGTATACCCGAACCAACCCGTTATTTTAACAGGTGCTTATCGGGTTACTCGATAACCACCTTATTCGTTATCGTGTCGACTCGAACACCTTTTAATTTCGTGTCGTGTCGTGTTGTGTCCGGTTATTGGGTCGTGTTAAGAATTGTCAGGCCTATATCCAACCTTATAAATACAAGATTTTGTGCATCGGAAAAAGCCCCTCCAATTCAACACACAAATTGCCTTGTGCAAAGCTTCTCAACAACCTTTGAGATTCTATCATCTTCCCCTTTCTTCCGCAAACACATCTTCAGTTTGGATAAACAGCACTGTGAAGGCAACCGACGACATTTTCAATTTGGATAAACAGCATTGGAGTCGTAAAATCAGCTGATCAAGAAGCACCTTCAGTTTGGATAAACAACACTGCTGCGAGACTGATTAGTTATTTATCCAAGTCTCGATCAACAGGGACTTTCAAGTTCCTGTTGGTATAGGTCAGCTCATCAGCCTTCTTAGCGAATTGAGGTGTTATAGGTTATTAGGCTCGGCACATTGAATGCTGAGTTGTTTTATGATTGGATATTTGGAAGAGAGTTTTAGAGTTCGGCATTCCGACAGCCGAACCACATTTACTATCAAGACATACATCTATTTCGAGTACTTGTATCTATATAGCCTGGTGCCAATTCAGAGTGCTTATACTCTTACGAATATAATCACCATGACTGAACCCGGCATTGACGATTCGTGAACTTCACAGAACTAGCAGCCTTGTCTTCAGGCTCTAGAACCCAAAGGCCGAGACATGTTCTTTCCTCGATAGCAATCGCGGGATCAAGAAGTCAGCAATGCGCTCAACACAACATCAACACATTTTACTCCCCGGTCGAGCTCGACCGTTGAGTTGGCATGCCCCGTACATAATCGAAGGACGTAGTTAACTTATTAGTTACTCGGCTTGTGAGCCACATAGGCTTGGTAGCTTTTAGGATCAACAATATCATTCAACCAACCTGATGCAATTCTTCACTTACTGAAAAACATTATTTTCTACACGATCATAAGCTTTAGCCATATCTAATTTAAGTGACATTGCCACCTTAGGATCCCTTTTCATTTTCTTAATTGAATGCATCATGATAGGATTTTTTTATCACCTGTAAAAGTAGGGATAAAAACACTTAAAAAGGTATTTGTAATATAGTTGGCTTTAGTAAGATCGTTCTTTACAGGAATTGAATGAATAGTTTATGTTAAACCAAATCTTAATTAATTATTTAAAACAAAGTTTGAGAAAAGGTTGATTTTATGACCTAAAATAATAAAAACGAATTTAATAGAAATAATTAAATAAATCGGTAAAATAAAATAAACTAAAAGAAAATGTTTTTGAAAATTAAATTGTAAAAGCACTAGGATTCCACTGTCACCTTAACAATCCTACGTAGTTCTTCCAATTACTTATGACTTACACATGCATATTTTGAAGGTTAGGTTTTCCTAAAGTATGCCTAACTACTTGGACCCCCAACATAGATCGTATATCAAACATGCAATCAGTTTGTGGTATTCAGATCAAATCTAAAATGCAAGACTTATTAAGCTTTGTGAAACCTTTTGAAAAATTATGCAACCCTTAAGGTGTGGTATTTATCCTAAGTGAACTTGCACATATTAACCACAAGAAGCCTTCATCAATTTTAGGGACCGACCTCCGACCAAAATTGCATCAAATTACTTTTCTAAATATCCTAATAGCGATCAAGCATTAAGACAAATAGATAGTTTAAACCAACGATGAATAATTCAAACATGCATGCATAATATTATAAGTAAATTGAAAAGAAACTACATATTCTTACTAAGGCTTGTGGTGTCGCCCTAACAAAAGGAAATTAGCTATGAGCAATCATAAAACAAAATATTATTAATAACAAGGATAGAAAGCACCTTGAATGAAAAATACAAATAGTCAAAGCCTACCTAAGTTCTCCAAATTTTATGCGTTCTTTTTCTCCTCTCTTTCTCCTTTGTTCTGAAACCCTAATGGCTAAAAAGCCTTATTTCTATTGTTACAAAATAAAATCCTTACTAGAAAATGTCTTCTAAAACTAGAAAAAAATAGAATAAGATAACAAAGAAATACATTCCTATTATTCTAACTTTAGAAAATCTGCCCAGCCACCAATCAGCCACGTTTCTGGATATTTAGGGCTCCAAAATAGGCCCAAAATGGCTAAAATTAAAGCTTAAGATGTCCCAAACATAATTACAGAAGGCCTCAAACCCAAAAGACGTCATCTTGGACCCCAAAAAGCCCAAACAAGCCCAAAACGTCACTTTGACAGCACTGCACGCTACTACTTTATTACATCACTATAAATAAATCACTGAGTAGAAAATTTTGAAACTTTGATACGAACTAACTAGGAGACTCACGAATATCCTCCAATTGGAATCACTCCGAAATACATCCATTTGGCCACTTTTTGCTCCAGAGGAAGTCGAATATCCTACCTTGCAAATATAATTAAAAGTATTAAAATTTTCACAAAATAAACAATAAATTAGTACTAAGAATAGGGTAAAATATATAGTATAATATCGACTCATCATATCAATTCAAAACCATTGATACATTATCAAAGATATTCCTATTAGGAAAATGAAGCAGTTTGAGTATCATGAACCACAAAATATAAAACCAATTTCAATCCGTTCGCGAAAGTCTTAGTTATTAGCTAATAAAGAACCGTACATAACCTAATTGACTGATAATCTTGAACTTCTGTCTTTGTGTGAAGAAGAAGAATAATTTCTTCTTTGACTTGGAGTCGCACTCGTTAATTAACATAATTAAAATGCCTCAATTGCAACCCCAAGTAATTTTGTCGTCTCAAATGGTAGGGATCATGCGGCGGCACTTCAACTCCGCCGCAAACTCTTTCACTTAATCGTAACCGCACTTCGACACCATCGCTCATTCTTCATTTAATTGCGACAACAGTTGTGCCTAAGCAATTTGTCATGCTTTTGCGTCGGCATGCTGTGGCAAGATCTTGACGGAAATGTAATTTTCACTTGTAGTGATGCAAATGTTGTATGTCCATTTCATTTGACACATAACTCATTATTTCTTCTCTCTTTCGCGTGTAAGAGGATTCAAACTTAACCTAAAACCTACCTTTCACTTCATCCCAGCTTATATAATAAGGAAAACTAATGAAAAAGGCTTGAAAACTTTGAGTTTTAACGATAAGGACAAAATAAAGGGTAAAGTGAATAGTGCCAGAATTGACTTTTTAGTGTAAAAATGTGGTTTTTCGTTAAATTGAACAGTACCGTGAGTTTTTCATTAAAACTCTCGTAATAATACCATTTCAGTTAGGCCCATGGTCAGAAAACACATACTACTCGACTGTAGATTGGGAGTCTTGTTAATGACTTTACACAATGGACACATGAGATTCCAATACGCCACCTATATTTTCTACAAATATTAGTGACCTTGTATAATTGGAAACTTTAACGAAAAATTCCTGATATTGTTCATTTTAAAGAAAAACCACATTTTTACACTAAAAATACAATCTTGGTACTATTCACTTTACCTATTATTTTGTCCTTATCGTTAAAACTCAAAGTTTTCAAGTCATTTTCATCAACTTTCCTTATATAATTAGCCCCCAACTATACTATGGTACTGCTAAAAAAACTTATATAAAATTTAGGGTAAATTAGATTTTATCGATTCAGGTTTGGATGTAATTACAACCTCATACAACATATTCAAAACATTTCAATCTCATACATTACTTATCATTTCATTTCAATATCATACATCCGTTAAAAAAATCTATTAAACTGGTTATTAAGTGATGACGAAGAAAATGTGGAGTCTTTTTTATTGACATGGCAAATTAAAATACTTAAATGTTAAAGAAAATCAATTTAAAAACAAAATTAATCTAAATGGGTAATGTTAGGGAGACCAATGCTGACTAAATTTTATAAACTAAATGACATGTAAGTTGATGATTAAATTATTACTTAAGTCTTGATTAACGTGATTATTTCTTATTGGTCACACATCATTTAGTTTACAAATTTAATCCATATATTTAGTTTACCTAGTGATACTTAAACTAAATTCAAACAAAGTGGGCCCCGCCCACCTTCATACCACAATCCTCGTTGCGGTAACCGTCCCCAACCACAACCCACAATCCGAATCCATGGCTCGATTACCATCATTGTAAGTTTCTCTATTTACCATCCTCAGGATACTAATAGTAGGTAATAATATCTAATTCCAATTAAATTCCCAACTTTCTTACAATTCGGGGTCAAATTTTGTTGATTTGTGTAAATTCAGTTGAAAATCAGAGTACACATAAGAATGAACAAACAAGCGGACGAACAACAAAGTACAAAAGTAAGAATATTATTAAATAAACAAGAGTATCGAAATGGTTACAAAACTCGTAAGACTACATCATGACTATCTTGTTCTGTCAAATTAAATTACAAGTCGTATTTACAATGATATAAACCTAAGAAACCCTAATGCATAAATACCAAAAATACCCTACTACAAAATCAAATCAAATCTCCAATTAATTTCCTAAATAAACCTAATAAATTCCAACGCCCTCGTGAAACTCATGGCGGTACATGTCATGAACTTGCCAACAAGCAAATGTGGATTCAAGCTTTGTTAGGCGGACACGACAAAACAAACTTCGTTAGACAGACAAGATAAGACAAGCTACTGAAGGCGTACACAGCAAGACAAGCTATGTTAGGATTTGACACAACAATACAACCTTCCTTAGGGGGACAAGGCAAGACAAGCAAGCGATTCAAGTGAGCAATTCGAGCAATTCGAGCAATTCAAGCAAACCATGCAAATGAGCAATCTAAGCGGACAAAAAATCCAAGTGAGCAAGCAAACAATTCAAGCAATCAGTAGATTCCGGCAAGCAAGCAGACTTATAACCAGGAACACAACGTCACTCAAGTGTTTACTAGTCTAAGCACTCGAGCAATCATTGCAGTAAACAACAACCGATTTAATCGTGTCAACCATGTGGGCCTTAAACAATCGTTGTGGTGGGGAACAACAAACTCTATATACACACTCAACAAAAACAACCCTTCTAAAATACAATCCTTAGACCATCTCCAATGGTTGGGCTAAAAACCAAATATTTTAGCCCGGAAAATTTAGCTTTTAGCTCAGAAACAACTTTTCTGCTCCAACCGTTCTAGCCTAAAATTTTAGCCCGGGATTATTAAAGAATGAACTTAGGCTATTTTTTTTTGTTAAATTAAATTTAAAAAAAAATAAATATGTAGACTATCGTAAATTAATTTTATGAACATTTTAATCTAAAAAAATTTAAATTCCAATAAATATTGGGTGGAGTCCACTCTGATTTCTGGGCTAAATTTTGAAGAGAATTTGGCATTGGTTTAACATTTAGCATTTAGCCCCAATTTTCCCCTTGGGTTGGAGTGGGTTTGGGGGAAATTTTGGGAGATAATTTGGCTTTTAGCCTATTATTGGAGTTGGTCTTATGGGCTCAATAATCAGGAAGTAGCAACCCACCCGGGTAGGGCTCTCAAAACAAACAGCAAATGTTTCTTTTCCTTTTTTTTTCCTTTCTTTTTCACACTTGTCCAATTTTTTCTTAGTTTTTTTTTTTTTTTTTTTTTTTTTTTTTTTTTTTTTTTTTAGAACGCGAGTTTGGTCAGCGGACAGGTTCGCAGGTCAAGAAGCAGTGATGATATCTAGTAGTGGTTGATTCTGCACGAGGGCAGGGTTGCAGCATGTGGGTTACATCAGTCAGATGTGGAAGTGAGGACGCTGGTACGATAATACAGTAGCGGAGTCAGCAGGTCGTGGTGCGAACGACGGGTTCCTTTTTCTGGGTTTCAGTCGGATCAGTGGCGGGTTCTATGAACATCAGCGAAATCGATTCAAGCAGCGAAGTTGTGATTGTGGGGGCGGCAAGGTGGTTCGACGACCATGTGATGGTGATTGGATGTGGGAAAGAAACTCGATGCGGCACGGCACAAACAAGGGTTCAACAGTCTTTTCATATTTTGTTCTTTTGTTTTCAACTATTAAACTAAACCCAAACGACAACAGGACAGAAGCAATAGAAAGACGAAACTGATAATAACCTGAAGCAAATTAAATCTCGAAGGATTGAACCTACTATGATACCAAGTTAAAAATCAAAGTTCACATAAGAATGAACAAACAAGCAGACAAACAACAAAGTACGAAAGTAAGAATATTATAAATAAACAAGAATGTCGAAATGGCTTCAAAATCTATAAGACTACATTGTCACTATCTTGTTCTTTCAAGCTAAATTACAAGCTGTATTTAAGAAACCCTAATGGATAGATACCAAAAATACCCTACTACAAAATCAAATCAAATCTCTAATTGATTTTCTCAATAAACCTAATAAATTCCAATTGATTCAATCCATCTTTGGAGAGTCATCCCAAAGAGTAATTAAAATTGATTTTGGTTGGGTCATGTACTTATAGTGGATTGTTGCAGTCATATGTAGAATATGAATGTGATTGAGTAAATTCTAGTGTATTTAGGGATATCTTTGAATATTCCTTTTAGTAGTTATTATCCTGTTAGAGTTGTAATCCTATAAGGGTAAGAATTTAACATATACTACTATAAATAAAAGCATAATGGGGTGATACAATATACACCTCACAATTAAATCTCTCTTTTCTCTCTCTTGCTACTGGCCATCTCCTTCCATAGTCCTAAATATAGTTCAATCAAATAGGCCAGCAACATGGATAATATTGTAACTCATTTTGTGATACTAGAAACTTTAATCTTAGCTACGTAGGTCTAGAAAAAAGTTGCATTATAAAGTGTGCATCCGCTTCCCCCTCCCCCTCCCGATGCTTTAGGCCATCTCAAACCAAGGGAGGGCTCAAGGGCCATGTTTAGCCCTATAGCCTTGCAAGAAATTATATTTTAATAAATAGTGTCATGTCATATTTTATACTATCTCCAACCAATGGGCCAAAGGACCATAGGCCAAAACATAGCCCGTTGACAAAGAACCCATCTCCAATTGAGAGGGTCAAGGGGTCATACGCCAAACATAACCCCCTCAATAATTTATTATTTTAATTAAATTAATATGGTTAATTAAATTAAACTACCATATTAAAATAAGATTTTTGGACATATTTTGAGTGTCATTTGTCGCTAAATGAATAAGCCTCCGGATTTCTTATCTTTATATAATCTCAATAAATTTTCAGATAGGATTTTGAGTGACACATGTTGCTAGCGTGAGTAACTCTCCAGATTTCTTATCTTTCTGTAATCTCAATAAATTTTCAGATAGGATTTCGAGTAACATGTGTCGCTAAAGTGAGTAACTCTATAGATTACTTCTCTTCGTCCTTCATCTCTCTTGTTTTGATCTTCCATTGCAGTTTGTCTTGAGTTGGAAAATGGTCCATTGAAACACCTTTTGGCATAAAGAAAGCACAATAACGAAGAAAGTGTGGTATTCTTGCACTTGCCACAAAGTCAAGCTTAACATTCTAACACCAGTTGGGCTATGCTGGAGGGTTAGCTGGCTGGCTGGAAATGGCCAGTTCGCTAGCCTGATTTGGGGGTTTTGGGCAGGTGGGGCCCACAAGCCCTTTGACCTAGCCCTCGATTGGAGGCAATTTTCGTGTCATTTCAATCTTTTTTTAGCCTTATGACCTTTTTGCCAGGTCGGTTGGAGATGGCCTTAGTTCCTGCTAAGGTTGATCAGGAGATTTTTTTAGGCTGGGGCGACCTCAAAAAACGTGCCTTAACTTTATGTAAGAAAAATTATTTGTTCTCACATGTAAAAATAATTTATTTTGATTGAGAGAATGAAACAAAAGGCTTACAAGTAGATAGGTGATGAGTTTTGTTTCCCTTATATCTAAACTTTTAAAGTGTTTTTATATAACTCGTGAGGTGATGTTGTTTCTTATTTACTAACCTTGTCAATGTGGGACTAAAAACTAATCATATTTTCAAGTCTTTAATTGATATGTATAAACAATGAATGAGCACTAAATTAAGCCTAGTATTAGTTAAGACATGCATACATTAATTTCTTGAAGGCTAATGCTAGGATACCAAATTTTTAATTCAAATTTTGTAAACTGTATGATGTGATTGTTGATGATTGGATTATTACTTAAGTGTTGATTAATGAGTTTATTTCCTATTGGTGACATGCATATAGTTTGCAAATTTGGTTAAAATTTGGTCTACGCATTACTCTTTGTTAAAGGTTAAACTTGAATTGGAATGAATGTCTAACAACTGCAACCAACATAGTTACTACCTGGTAATTAAAAATAAATTAGCAACCAAACAAAAATCCGTAAAAATTGCACATGGCATTTTGAACTCAGGATATTTCGATAATTTTGAACAACATAAACCATTATTTCTAATTAAACTTCTTGATCATTTAGCCAAATTTTATAAATTTATACTCTTATAAAAAAATTTGTAAAAACTGGAAAGTAAAAAAACGCACATAATGTTTAGAACCTGGGATCTCCTAATTAATTTTAAATAACATAAACCACCACTTCTGGTTAAACTTCTTGATCATTTTGACCAAATTTTATAATTTATACTCTTATGAAAAGAAACTCGTAAAAATTTGTACGTAAATAACACACATACCATTTCAAACCCGAGACCTCCTTGTTAATTTTAAACAACAAAAACCACAAGTTTTAGTTAAATTTCTTGTTCATTTAAGCAAATTTTTAAAATTTATTCTATTATGAAAACATATATGAATATCATATAACTATGGTGCCTTATTTTTTGGGGCATTGGATGGCACCCAGCCTACACTGGGCCTCAACCGGCCCTGGTTCCTGCTATTTTCTGTTTGTGAAATAATGAACCAACAAAGTGGTGCATGCATAAACAACATCCCTTTTGAATCTTGCATTAGAATACTACGACAACAGTGCTGCCCCTCCCGCCACTCTTACTAAGTTCACACTCGACAATGTCAGCGAGCTTGATTTCTTCAAAGTCAGCCTCGTGGACGTGTACAACCTCCTTGTGCCGAAGCTTCGGCTATTGGAACCAAATTCGTGCACCGCTGTATGTGGTGGTTGAGCACAAACTCGAGCAACCTGCAAAACACTAAACAACCATGAGTAACCTAAGACCGGATGGGGTGTGCCGACCAAAAAGTCAGTAAATTTTTTAGACTCAAGTAGTGGGCAAAAGAATTGAAGTGTTTAGATTATGTTATTATAGATGTCACATCCCAGGTCGGGCCCTAACCATATCCCAGGCTCGACTTCACTGTAACACGATATTGATCACTTTGGGCCCTGACCATGCCCTCATGGTTTTGTTTCTGGGAACTCACAAAACAACTTCCCAATGGGTCACCCATCCTAGGATTGCTCTAGTACGAACTCGCTTAACTTCAGAGTTCCTACGGAACCTGAAGCAAGTGAGCTCCCAAAAGGTTTCATGCTAGGTAGAGATAGGAATATACATATAAGGCTTACACGATCCACTCCCTTTAGCGATGTGGGATGTAACAATCCACCCCTTTAGGGGCTTGACAACCTCGTCGACACACTTTCGGCCAGGGATTGGCTCTGATACCAATATGACACGCCCCGATCCCGATATTCCCCAAATACTAGGATAGGCACGTGCTGACCAACACCCAAGGGTGACGAAAGCCATTTATTGAGTGCAAATGCTGAAAACAAGGGGTAGATAAGGCTTATAAATATAAAAGAATAATGAATATGCATTTAAGGAATGTGTTCAGAGCATACAACTAACTAGAGCACTAAAAGAAATAAAATTAAATTAAATGAAACAAAGAATGGATCCAACACCGAGAGGACTTGAAGGTTCCAATGCAGAAGTGCATTGACGCCGAGATTGTACACCTTGATTCTAAGTCCTGAAGGGGGCACAAAACGAAAATGAGTGGCCCAAGTTGATATATATATATATATATATATATATATAATAATAATAAAACAATTATCAACGTACTAACCCCCAGGTTTTATGAAAACACATAAATATCATGATAAACATAAGTTTTCCGAAACCTAGCATGCCGTGCAATGTCTCAAATCATAACTTGTATATATAATAATCACTAGTGAATGTCCGATAACCCCCAGGCCCCATGCCAGCTCCCCGTCTCTGAGCAAGCAATCAGAGGAAAATACACTCCAGGCCTCATGCCGGCTCCTCATCCCTGTGCTAATAACCAGAGGAAACACACTCCAGGCCCTATGCCAACACCAAACCGTAGCCCAGGACGAAACGGAATCTATCCCTACATCCTGTAGCAGAATAAGGACCACTAGGTAAGTACAAAATCATTGAACATATATATATTGAAAAACAACTTCATAGTATAAAGTCATCCATCATCTATACTATAAAGAGGTGTTCTAAACATGTTCTAAATATCATATCGTCATCCATCAGATATTCTATAAGAACACGGGTTATAGGAAAAATAGTAATAATTCAAACCAGCCTCAGTAAGCATGTTATCTCATAAAACATAGTTGTCAAATCATGCTTTTCATGTATGCATTTCTACAATCAAAACATGCATTTTTAGAAAGGGTCCACTCACAGTACATAGCTCCCGAAGAGCCACGCAGCTAGCGAAGACAGAAATGCCACAATTAATTGACCCTAAGCACATAAATGGTACATTTAGTCAAAATCTACTCAAACGACTTAATTTGGGAAAACAGACATCAAAAATAGGTTTAGAGCATCAAAATTAGCCTAAGAGTTGTCCCGCATGAAACCCAAAAAGTCAACGTGTCAAAGGTCAACGTTGATCGATCAAAGTCAATGTCAATGTTGATAGTTGACTAGGTCAACGGTTAGACCGGGTCAAAGTCAACGAGTCTAGGCTTGGGTTGGATCCGAGTTGGGCTTGAGCTTTGGGCTTAGGTCCAAAAGGTTTTGGGCTTAAGGCCCAGCCTAAAAGGTGGTTGTTGAAACACTTCTAACAGATCTATTGGTGCACTCTGGGATTGCACCACACCCTGGTTGAGGCAAGAATCGTATAATATTTACACTTTTCTCGAAAAATGTGTGCTCTCTTTGCTTTCTAGGTTAATTACTTGCGAGTCATTCTTCTTTCCACCAACCTTGATCTCGTTTGACTAGAAATCTGCAACTAAGAAAAAATGGAGAGGTGGTTTAAGCACTGCAACAGCTCCCTAGAGATACTATTTGTTGGGGAAAGTGACTTCTCGTTTTTTGTTGCTTGGCTCGAGCTTTTAGGTCTACTACTAACATGGTAGCCATTTCTCTTGAATCCCAAGGTACAATTTTCAAATGGGTTCTTTGCTGGCAAAACTCTGGAGTAGTTTGTCACATTTGGAAGAACTGAGGAGGATAGGATGCTGGGTGCCGGATAGAGTTTTACGACGATAGTTTCTGTTTTGTTCAGTTTGAGTATGGCATTTGTTGCTACATGGTACGAGAGTTTTCTACAGGTAAAACTGGTTGTCAAGGGAGTATTGTGAATTAGTATTCGGAGGATCAAATTGACGACGTGTGAAGTTGTGCACCCTTAAAAAATTTATGCTTGCTTATCGAGACAACAAATGTGTGATCGTTATTGCGGACAACCAACTATGGTATCGATAAATTATTCATTGAGTTCGTTAAGCAAGTGGGCAAGAAGATTTGTCTTCAGCAGTTGTTATGGATTCGCTATGGTTGGGACTTGACCCAAAAACACACATTTCTCGGAGTACGTGATGTTCGTATACTTAGGCAAGACCCATTCTCATTTTCCAATTTTGAATTTTCAGTATAGGTATTTTAACTTCCTTTACTTTAGTTATTTGTTTTTGACATTACAAATGTTTTGGGGGAAGTATTTCCATTTTCAGTTTTAAGTTAAGCACGAGTTTTCAACCTATATGTTAGTACATATCTATTTTGACGTTATCGTCTTTTATGTACTTACTTTTGACCTTACGTTATTTTATGTTTTTGACTTTATACCTTTATAAAGTATGTTTTCTATTATTTACACTAATGGAGAAAAAAGGTATGAGCTTGGAGGCACGAAAAAGGAATCATTGCAACCCGATCGCGATGGGGTGGCATTTTCCCTTTTGTGCAACCGCTCTAACTTGATTTCTTTGCTATGTATACATACATATATATATATATATATATATATATATATATATATTATTTCTTCTCCCTATTTTTCGAGTTTTTCAGTGCAACACGTCATTTCAAATTTCGGGACGAAATTTTATTTAACGGGGGTAGATTGTAACAACACGTCCCGATTTTATCAGAACGAAAGGGGTATTTTCATGAAATTTGCACCTTGGGCTGGATATTTCTCTTTTAAAATTGTTTTTGGGTCTTAATAAGTGTGCCCAAGGGGCCCACCTTTTGTTTGTTGGTCCCCAAACCCCCACCACATCCCGGGCTCGACTCCACCATAGCACGATATTATCTGCTTTGGACCCCGACTACGCCCTCACGATCACCCATCCTGGGATTTCTCTTGTGCGAACTCGCCTAACTTCAGAGTTCCTACGGAACCCGAACCCAGTGAGCTCCCAAAAGGCCTCGTGTTAGGTAGAGATGGGAATATACATATAAAGCTTACATGATCCACTCCCCTTGGCGATGTAGGATGTAACAATCCACCTTCCTTTTGTTTGTTGGTCCCCGGGTCCCCACCACATCCCGGGCTCAACTCCACCATAGCACGATATTATCCACTTTGGGCCCCGACTACGCCCTCACGATCACGCATCCTGGGATTGCTCTCGTGCGAACTTGCCTAACTTAAGAGTTCCTACGGAACCCAAAGCCAGTGAGCTCCCAAAA
Organism: Pyrus communis; assembly: GCF_963583255.1. NCBI lineage: Eukaryota > Viridiplantae > Streptophyta > Magnoliopsida > Rosales > Rosaceae > Pyrus > Pyrus communis. The sequence continues at coordinate 37,752,817 of NC_084803.1, forward strand.
GGCCTCGTGTTAGGTAGAGATGGGAATATACATATAAAGCTTACAGGATCCACTCCCCTTGGTGATGTAGGATGTAATAATCCACCCTCCTTAGGGGCCCGACATCCTCGTCGGCACACTTTCGGCCAGGGATTGGCTCTAATACCAAATTGTCACATCTCGGCCCTGTCATCCACCACATCCCGGGCTCGACTCCACCATAGCACGATATTGTTCTTTTTGGGCCCCGACCACGCCCTCACGGTTTTGTTTTTGGGAACTCACACGAAAACTTCCCAGTGGGTCACCCATCTTGAGATTGCTCTCGCGCGAACTTGCTTAACTTTTGAGTTCTTATGGATCCCGAAGCCAGTGAGTTCTCCAAAGGTCTCGTTCTAGATAGAGATGAGAATATACATATAAGTGGGCGATGTAGGATATTACAATCCACCATTCTTAAGGGCCCGACGTCCTCGTCAGCACGCTTTCGGCCAGGGATTAGCTTTAATACCAAATTTTCATATCCTGGCCCAGGCCCCACCATATCCCGGGCTCGACTTCATCGTAGCACGATATTGTTTGCTTTGGGCCCCGACCACACCCTCACGATTTTGTTTCTGGGAACTCACATAAGAAATTCCTAGTGGGTCACCCATCCTGGGATTGCTCTTGCGCAAACTCGCTTAACTTTAAAGTTCCTACGGAACCCAAAGCCAGTAAGCTCCCAAAAGGCCTCATGCTAGGTAGAGATGGGAATATACATATAAGGCTTACAGGATACACTCCCCTTGGCGATTTGGGATGTAACAATAGATGAACCCCGGATGAGTATATTTATACTATGGGGAGATAGACCTTTTTAGGATAAAATCCTCGTTCTAAGTTAAAAATCTTAGAAGGTATCTAGAAGTTGATATTGCACCATCTTAGGAGTTATGATTACTTGCAACACACGCCAATTCCTAGATTGTTGGAATTCCAATACTTAAAGGATTTGATTGTGTCCATATTTGGTTCAGATCACATGTCTTGCAAAACAATCATGACCATCCAACGGAGTCACTAGGACTCCGCCTATTACCTCGGAGTTGAGTGATGGTGGTATCGCTACTTCATTTGATACAGCTCCGCCCGGAGTTGATGAGTCAATGATTGGACTTCTGAGGTAACTGCATTTGAATCAGGCTTACTCCAACCCTGAAAAATCATAGGCTCACAATTACCTCTAACCATTCAATTGAGAGGCAACCCATTCCCCTTGAGGATGAATTGTTACCCAAAGACCATGTCTTTCTATGTAAGTTGGAACATGTACCGTTTAGTCTTCAATCTTTATACGTGTGATTTGATTCTTGGCGTTTTGAAGTGGAGGCATTTTGGATTCACATGTGCAACCATAAGATCTTGCACTTGGGTCGTATGCACAAGAAACGAGAAATTTTCTTCGATATTCTTCATTAATTCCAATTGTCAAATCGAAGGATCCCAAAGCAAGGTGGTCTAAATTTGACGGCTAGGTGATTCTGTCGAATGACACTTATATATCCTCGGATCTTTTCCTTCCATTTTGCTAAAAACTTTCAAATCCTTTGCTATGAAAAGAAAGGACTTCAATTTCCTTGTCATACAAGTTTAAAAAATCTTTGCTTGAAGCTCTTCACATGGAGTCTTCAAGCAATAACCCTCAGTAAGCCAAGATTTCTCCTTACAACCTTCCATTAACGAGAGTTTGCAGCCTGCAAGAAGGTGAGGCATTCGTCGAGGCTTAAAACGCCCATAAGAAGTTTCACCTTTCCAAATCAAAGGTTGCTTCGTCTTCAAGTCTAAAGAAGTGGAAACATCCTAGCGGTTCTTATTCACAATCATTGATTGCTTCTCCACAACCCCAACCGTCGATTAGGGTGTCCTGCCCAAGAGTCTCGGAAAAGAGGAAGAAATCTCTCTTCAGAGAAAAAGGTGCGTTGCTCCTCCAACATCTCCGATCTCTAGAGAACCTGTCCAATCATTTCTAGTGGGTGAACTGCCTACTTTGCCTCCTCCGTTTTTAAAGCCAACGTTGCCCTTCTTGGTTGACCGTAGAAAACAAGAACACTAGGATAAGTAAGGAGCCATACCCAATGACAATGAAAATCTATAGGAGCATAAAAATATTGATTTGACTTAGAAGCGGAAAACATATGAGCATATTGCAACAAAATGCTTCATGTTGATGATGGATCGAAGTTTAGAGAAAATAGAAAATCTTGGAGAAATGATATTGGGAGTGGAATTGGCATATGAGGGAAAAACAAAAAAAATAAAAATCGAAATTCAGATATGAACATGGTTCAGATCATATAGCTACAAAGGGATAATATTATTCACCACAAAGAAAAGAACTGAAGGGAAACGAAATAAAGAGCGGGAAGAAGAGGCGTTATTCGTCTACTTGCTCCCACACTAGCAGAGCTAGGTTTTTTTCTTCGGTATTGCTTTGAGCCTTCAATTTGCAACTAATTTTTTCTTTTATAAAAAGATAAAGGTGAGGGTGTAGGTCAAGCCACACAATATGGATCAGATATAATAATTCGGTATCGAATTCATCATTTATGGAGTCAAATTTAAGACCTCTTAATTACAACGGGAGAGAAAAACCAATAGACACTAGTATTAAGTGGCTTGCAATCAATTTGCCTAAGAAGAATGATTATCATATACAATAATAGAACCAACCAACTTATCTTTTGTAGGGCAGAGGAAAACGTATACGAAAACGCAGTAATAAATTATTAGTTATAGCCAAGGAACAGGTAAATCCATGCAGAGTCATAGAGGCATGGACTTTCCTGACTTGCCCCAAATAATACCAACCCCAGCAATAATACCCCCTCCCCTTCCACTAAACCTTGACAGAGATATGTCTAATTTCATTTCTTCTCTTCTAATTCACACAAGAAAACTGACACCCCACCTCACTCCCTCTATACCTCTCATCTTCTTTTCCAATCCTCTCAAGCTTCATGAATTTCCTCAATAATACACCCTCTTTAATGGCAGTCATCAAACACAGAAAGCTCTTCCCATCTGCACCAATTTCCACAAACCAAACTGAATGTCCTTACTTTTGCGGCCCCGATTGCACGTACGAATGTTACCCTTATGCTGATTATTATACACCACCACCACCACCAATTCTGGTTATCGATGAAAGCAACCAAAACATCCATATCTCACCTTATGTGGTGCTCTTAGTCTCTTTGCTAGCCAGTTTTTTTCTTCTTATTGGGTACTATCTTATTGTGGTGAAGTCTTGCACAAGTTGGTGCAGTCACAGAAGTAATGGATCTTCGCCCTCTCAATCTAGCGGCACGGATCAAGAGTTACTTGCAGATCAAGTAGACCATCCGATCTGGTTCATCTCCACCGTTGGTTTACAACAGTCGATCATAAATTCAATTTCAGTTTGTAAGTACAGGAAAGATGAGGGCTTGATCGAAGGTACCGAATGTTCGGTTTGTTTGATTGAGTTTCAAGAAGATGACACTCTAAGACTATTGCCAAAGTGCAATCATGCTTTTCACATTCCTTGTATTGACACTTGGTTGAGGTCTCACACGAATTGCCCGCTATGCCGTGCTAATATTGTGAGCGAGACTGTGATCAGTGCTTCCTCAGACACAAATGGAGAATCCCAGATGGAGAACACTGAGAGTGAAGGTGAAATAGGTGCAAATAATCAAGTGGGATATCAAGAGGTTTTCGAAAACAGAGCTGGGGTGGATGATGAAGGTGAAGACCACCAATTTGATCATGAAAATATACCAAAACAGGAAATAAATTCCAAAGGAAATTGGATTCTTGAAAGAAGGTCCATTTCAATTATTTCCTCGTTGGCTCCAAAAAAGTTGGTCATCAGACTGCAGAATGTTGAGAAATTCCATTCGGACCTTGCTCGAAAGCGTCATCCTCCAATTAGGCAATTTCTACATATAAGCCCTGTTTTGATGAAAAGGTCTTTGAGACGTAAGTGGAGCAAAATTTCAGTTGTTCCTCTGTAAATTTTGTTTAATTGTGTGAGATGTTTGTACTGTAATATAGAGATTTCTTATGTACCTCTCAATAAGGTGAAGGTGCTTCAGTTCTTGTTTCTTGACATGGAAAGTGACAATATATTTGAAATTCTGATTTATGAAAAAAGGAGATTGGATCTATTTTATACAGCATAATAACATCAAATACAGAATCCAGTTGTTGTCTGCAGAATTAAGAGCAATGTGCCATTTTAGTCCTTGAATTACCTTAGAAAAAATTAGTTCCTAACCTTTTTTTTTTTTGTTGGTAAAATAAGTTCTTAAATTCATTAAAACCTGCTAATTTCATCTCTACTATTATATTCAAAACTATTCTATCCAAATTTTTATCAAATGTCATGTAACTTGCATGTGATACACAAAAATTGGCAAAAAATTGAATATAATAGCTCCGAATCTAATATTAGGCATGTAATTAGCATATTTTAATTCGTTTAAGGATTGATTTTCTAAAAAATAGTTGCAACTTAATTTTCACTCAAGTAATAATTTATGAACTAAATCCGTACTTCACCCTCAAAATAATGGTACATGCATGCAAACTAATGCTATATTTATGTGACTCATCTCTATAATATTAAATATGACACGATTACAACAACAAAGTCTTAGCCCACTGAGTAAAGTCGACTGTATGAATCCTAAAATGTTAATGCGATCGGTTCTGCGTCAAGTCTTTCATTAGCTCTAAGTACTCCATGTCTTTTTTTAGAGCCTTTCTCCAAATCTTCCTAGATCTTTCTCTACCCCTTTTGTCCTGAGCCTCTGTCTCATAATCACATCTTCCAATTGGAGCCTCCATGGATCTTCGGTTTACATGTACAAACCACCTTAACTAATTCTCTCATTTTATCTTCGATTGCGGCCACTCACACTTTTGTGGCATCCGTTGGTCGCACAACACATCCAATGCACTCTTTCACTTCATTCATCCATCTTGTATTCTATGATTGAGATCTTCATCCAATTCTCCGTTCTTTTGCAAGATAGATCCAAGATATCGAAAGTGCTCAATCTTTGGTACTTCCTCATCTCTAAGCCTCACCCCTATCTCATTTGGACCATCATTCCTACTGAACTTTTTGTATATACTCTGTCCTTTACCAAATTAGGTGAAGACTTTTGCATTCCAAATTTTTTTCCAAAGTTTAAGATGAATTTTATTGATGCTTAGAGTAATATTTTCATTTGCAAATATTTACCATGTCATTGTTCTCATATATTTTGGCTTTGCAGATATTGTTCCGGTATCAAAAGGACACGGTAAGAGAAAATCTAAATCTATTTTAAAAAAGTTAAACACTTCAAACTTTGGTCTGTTTGGTTTGGTGTGGAATTGGAGAATAATTGCAAAATAAAGACCAAGATGGGAAGAAAACGAGTTTCTGGCAGATTGCAACTTGGGTAGGTCATCCCAAGTTAACCAAAGTCCATCCATTAATCATTTATTTATATCGTTTTGATGTGGATCTAAACCTACATCAAAAGGAAAAGTGTAGAATGTAATCATAGTACCTATTTTATACATGGTGTTTTCAAAAGTACAATACAAAAATCATTTTTATAGTGCAACCAAAACGTAAACATTGAGCCAATTTCCACTTCAAGTTAGCAACTTGTGCACTAAATTTTGCATTTGAATTTTTTTTTATTTTTTTTCAAATGCCATGTATCATTTTTTACACACAAAAGAAATTGTAATTTTAAATACTTTTTTTTTTTTGTGTAAAAAAACATGTGCCACTTGTTAAAGTGAGAAATTCCAAATATAAAGTGTGGGGTGATTTAAGTATGTTGGTGTATTTAACAATTGTGGGGTGTCAATAAAATAATCCTTTTTATGATGAATTATCTTATAAATTTAGTAAATTATTAATTTAGCACGTTATCTCCAAGTCGAGACAATGCCCAAAATATTATTGACCGAAATTATATCGAGTATAAAATTATCAAGGTTCTATTATATACGGGATGTATTTCTAGAAGAAAGTAATTCTTCTTTCAATAACCATGACAAGTGGCCTAGTGGAAAATTGTCAGCTCCCTAAAGAAAAAAAGGGAGGTCATAGGTTCGATATTTTGTATGTTGTGAATCCGCTTGATTTTGGCCACATATAAGGTGCAATTCCAACTAGCCTTCTTTGAGTCGATAAGATAAATAATCATGGTTTGCCACCAATTATCCTCTTTTTTAAAAAGAAGATTATCAATTATACAACTAACATTCTCAACAAAAAGAGGACATGTGTCTGTGCATGTTACTATTTTTTTCAGGTAAGTTCCAAACCCTGCTAAAATAATATTTGTAAAACTAATAGCTTTTTATCTTTTCCTAGCCCCTGTCATTCCTCTTTATACTCATTATAAGGCCATCTCCAACTGAAGGAGGACCAAAGGGCTCCCTTTAGCCCTATAGCCCTCCAAGAAATTATATTTTAGGGTAAATTACATAAAACAACCTCAACTATTGGGTCATTAACAGTTTCATACCTCGTCTTATCTTTGAATTTGTTGCAATGTCATACCTTCCATCAGTTGCCTATCAATTTTTTTGTTAAATGCTTATGTGGCTTGAAACGGGGTCCACTTTCTATTAAAATATTAATAAAATAATAAATTACCCTAAAAAGGAAAAAAAATATATATATATATAACCCAACCCAACCCCAACCATCCCTTCTCCTTTCTCCCCCCCCCCCTCCCTTCTTCCTCCCTCCCATCTTCCCCAAACCCCAATTCGTCTTCACCCCTCCCCCCCCCCCCCCCCCCCCCCCCCCCGCGGGGCACCTGAGCCCAACTTGCAAAAAAGAGGATGGGTGTGCGGTGGGTTTGGGGAAGATGGGAGGGGGAAGAAAGGGGTGGGTGGAGAAGGAAGTGAGGGGGGGGGGAAGACGGGAGGGGAATAAAGGAAAAGGAGGGAGGGTCGAGGGTGGGGTGAGGGAATGATGGATGTGCAGAGGAGGGAAGGAGGGAGAAGGGAGGGGGGAGAAAGGCAGAGGGAGAAGGGATGGTCGGGGTTGGGTTGGGAATTTTTTTTTTAGGGTAATTCATTATTTTATTAATATTTTAATAGAAAGTGGACCCCGTCTCAAGTCAAGTCAGCATTTAACAGAAAATTTGACAGATAACTAATGGAAGGTATGATATTGCAACAAAATCGAAGATAAGGTATGACATTGAAACTTTTTAAATACGAGGTATGAAACTGCTAATGACCCTATAGTTGAGGTAATTTTATGTAATTTACCCTATATTTTAATAAACAATGCCATGCCATATTTCATACCATCTCCAATCGAGAGGGCCAAAGGGTCATAGGCCAAACATAATTTATTGTTTTAATTGAACTAGTATGGTTACTTAAATTAAACTATCTTATTAAAATAAGGTTTTCGAACATATTAAAAACTACAACAACTTCAATTTAAAGATTCAACAACTTCAATTTTAAGATTCAAATACTTCATTTTAAAAACTACAACTTAAATTTAAAAATTACAACTTAAATATTAAAGACAACAAAAAATTAGAATTTTTTTTTTTTTTTAAATTTTGTCTGAAATTTTTTTTTTCAAATGCAACGGTAACATGACGTCAGCTAGCCGTTGACGCTAGGTAGTTGTTGCAATTCAAACTTTGGGCAGGCTTGGGACTAGCTGGTTGGCTGGAATAGACCAGCATAACTTTTAGTATTTCAGACTTAAATGTGAGCCATTGGATTACATTCCAATTGGACAACTAAGATGTAATCTTAGTGATAGTAGTATGTGTTGCCACTTGTAGCTATCTTATAGGGTAGATTACATGAATGGTGGAGATTGAACTTTGTAAGAGAGAATCTCTCCCTCTCCTGCCAACTGTTTTTCTCGCACATGCCTTGTGTGCAGTGTGTGAATGAATGAAGCAATGTTTGCTCTGTGTGAATATTAGGGCTGGGTTCGGAATTTCGGTTCGGTTCAAATTTTTTTCGGTTTTTTTCGGTTCGGTTTTTTTTTCGGTTCGGTTTCGGTTTTTTTTTTTTTTTTTTTTTTTTTTTTTTTTCTTTCTCCCTCCAAAATTATTAAAAAAAAAAAGGAAATATAAAAGTTCACATTCATATTAATAGGCTAGGCGGAATGAAAAATAAGGAGGAGGAGGGTTAGGGTTGTTTTGTTAAAAAGATTAAAAAATTAAAAAAAATCTCACAAATCCTGGAGGCATGAGGGTTCGAACCCATGCCTCCATGCTTGTAAAGTTTCACTGAAACCAACTTGGCAACAGGTTCTGTTTTGTTATGATTGTATGACTAAACTATTTATAAATATTCAAAAAAATTATATATATATATATATATCGGTTCGGTTCGGTTCGGTTCGGTTTCCGAGCCTCAAAAACCGAAACCGAACCGGTCAGATTCGGTTCGGTTCGGTTTGACAATTTCGGTTCGGTTTTTTTTTCGGTTCGGTTTTTTTCGGTCTCGGTCCGGTTCGGTTTTCGGTTTTTTTCGGTTTTCGGTTTTTTGAACCCACCCCTAGTGAATATCCTCTCTGCAACTCTTTGAGATTTTCCAGAAACCTTTCATCTCCATTTTCGCTTCACTCCTTACAATAGAGATCATAGTCTCTAGATTCTAACAAATCTTGGGTTGAAACTCCGCCCTCAGCCTCCCCACCAGCCTTATGTGCGAACCCAATGTCAGCCCACATGGCAGCACTATCACCCTCCCCTTTGCCGAAAACTCCGACCCATATACCAAATCGAATGCTTGGACGTCTCGGATTTGTTCTCCACCTTTTCAGCATCAGTATGCACCGACTCCAAAAATTTGGAATACTGAAATTTCAGTTCTGAATTAGTCTTCGATTCCTATCTTGAAAATTTTCGTTGAAATTCGAGATCCTTTTTCGATTTGGGATCCCATATCGAACCACCCCTAGTTATATATGCTTCCCTTCACAACATTTTTTTTCTCACATATTTATGAAGCTCACTAATATAGTTGAACTCATATGCATGTTGCGAAACGAGTTTATACATAATGCATGTGCAAGTTAATCTCAATTAATAGAAAATTAGGGTTAGATCGATGGGTACATAGGCTTTTTTTTTTTTTTTTTCTTTTTCTTTTTTTGGTTGTTGTCGGGATCGGTATATAGTTTAAGAAGTACAAATATTCGATTGTACAATGGGGACCCTACCCAAAAAGTTCGACTCCTTTCGGTCATCCCGTAACCCAAAATGTTCGACTCCCAAAGAAACGAATATTAATTCCAGCAGATTTATGTCAAATTATAGTAATTTAATTGACGATAGAATTATAATTTGCATCTGGGACACTACTTTATCATACAAATTAAGCAATGATAGAGAAAGATGGAACTTAATATATCTTCTCTGTCTGTTTTGTTGGTTTTAGAGGTATTGGAAAGATGCTGTTGCAGTGATTATTTCAATCATTGTGGCTCACTGTAGACAATTAGATTAGTCCTTTCTCTCAATAAGCAAACACACACCATACAATATAATGCAAAAGAGAACGAAGTAAATTTAATCCCACTCAAAGTAAGGATTAAACTTTCAGCTAAAGGCAGCTTCTTGAATTGTGCGGAGCATTTGATTAACAGCTGCTGCTATTTCATCCACTGTATTTAACGGGCAGCCTTCTTCAATCTGTCCCAATTCACAAATAAACAGAAATTAATTATTTTCTCTAAAATTTTTTAAAAAAAAAAAAAACAAAAAAAACATTTATACTGAGTTTAGTAAAAGAAAAAAAAAAGATAATCTGTTCTTTTTTAGACATACTTTTTTAGTGAATGAACTTGTAGGATTCACATTGGACCCACCAGATCGATGCATACGCAGTGCAAAACCAAATGACAAAAATGTAATTTTCTCTTATTAATTTCTAGACAAACTTTTTAATTAGTACATGAACTTGTAGCATTCCCATCATCATATTCACATACGCAGTGCAAAACCAAATGACAAAAATGGGGTGTGGAAAATAATATAATAAGTGGGTGTAACTGATAAGTTAATCTTCTTTTGTCCAATTTAAAGACTCAGATGAAAATCCAACGTTATTGAAAGCCTAGTGCTCCCATCATTTCCTTGTTTACTGTACTCCTTTCATTGTTTTTCAACACAAACAGCCTGGAATTATAGTTTTTGAGGGAGAGTCTCGGTATCTTGGTTAGTAACGATAAAGTATTCATAATCACTCACATTTAAATTTGATATCAAAAATTGAAATTAAAACAGTATAAGTACGTTCGTTTATTCCCTAATCACCTGGTGACTAGGTTAATTAGCATTTCTTTTAATATTAGCGGTGACAGTAGTAACATAAAATTTGTTGATATGATATTTTTTTTTTTTTTTTTCCTGGTCAAATATATTGATGTTTTCTTGATAGGACATTAATTATGAAAAGGTAATGCAATCATTTGAAAAGACTTGGCTGTAAAACAGTAAACAAATTACCTTAACGCTAACCGAGTAGAGGACCATTTCATCAGCTGTGGTGACATTAAGGTGAAGAACACTGAGCCTAAGGCTTTGAAACCCAGCCACCATCTTCAACAGCTGTCTAGGCCTTTTCTTGGACAGTATCTTAAGGTTGGCATGGTTGTCCACCATGGTCACTTCTATGTCTGCTGCTGCCCCCTGGTTGTTGTTACACTGAGTCGAATTCGAGTCATTTGCTTGGACCCCAGCTGAGTTGTTATTCTGTGTTGCACGAGTTGAAAATTGTGGGAAGGTGAAGAAGTCAGCCAAAGGCTGTTGCTTGCTCCTCTTGTTGCTGTTCATGGACTGACAAAGCTGCTCTAGCTCCTTCACAAAGTTTATGGCACCCCCAACAATTGATGCTTGGTCCCCCTGTAACAAATATTTATAACAAGATTAATTTGGTCCAATCCCAAAAAAAAATTCAGTTTAAAAGAACATATGGGTAGAAATCCATGTGACTTTTTTGAACGATAAGGGTTAATCCCAAAAACATTTCAATCTAAAGAAAATGGAGACGCAAGGGACTTCTAGTTGTACTGCCTCCCTTAATAGTGGTTAAGCCAGTTTACCCTCACATTCGAGGTTCTGTGTTCGTGTATCTCCCTCCCGTAATATGGCTTTTGTAAAAGAAAAACAAAAATAAAAACATATGTAGCTCGATGAATTTTTTTGGCCAACCTAGGAACCCAATTTTTTATTTTTGTGATCAAAATGTAAAACTGACCCTTTGAGCATAAGATTGTGGCATCAATGATCTGAGGACAGCAAGGTACTCATTCATTTGTTTGCGCCTGTTGCGCTCCACAACAATGTGCGTCATCCTCTGGTTTTCAATTTCCTCCTTGTTCTTGCTGCTCTTGGTACGACGCCGTTTGCGCCGACTTGTTGTTGCTAGTTGCGGCGGTGCTTCCATGGCGGAGAGGTGTTGTCCTGATTGGCAAGATTGATTAACCGTGCAGGCCTCAGGTGAGGAGTTAGGATCCCAATCTTTCACATTTTGCAAAAGTGAAGGAGATGATGAACAGTAGTCCCAATATTCATTGTTGCCTTGTTGGTCTTGTGAGATGAAGTCACTGCCCCAAGAACCACCTCCATTAAAAGAGTAGAAGTCCTTGCAACCAAAGCTAAATGGGTACTCTTGTGGGTAAACCACAGCTTCTAATGTCATGCTTTAATCACTCTAATCACTTTTTAACTAATGAAAAATCTGTTTAATTGTCCGGTGAAGATTTGTTAAAGAGGACTCTATAGTAGTGAGTGAAAGTGTACGAGGGGCTTTTGTGTGGTTCAGAAGGGAAAAGGCAGTTAGAAGGGAGAGGAGGTTTTTCCTTTCCACTAAAAGAGAACCCAAATCAAAGAAATTTTTATTAGGGTTGAAGCTAGCTAAGCCAAAGCACTACACCCAAAAGACCAAACAAACTCGCCCCTTTATCATCTCTAATAAGAAACTCTGGTTCCTTTTTAAAGGAGCTTAGCCAAGCAAACAAAACGCTACATTGTGTTGCACGTGAGATTTCATGTAGATTGCACGTGAGATTTCATGTAGACCAGTCTCTCCATTAGAGGTTCGAGAGAGATCTCTTTTGCTCTCTCACAACTTACATGAAATATGTCTACTATCACTGTGACGTTTCGGTCTAATAATACACTCATATGAAGAATAGCTTACACACGACAACAAACAATTTGATCATACACCAATACTATATTAGTTGGACTGATTTATTACAACATGTTATTTGCACTTGAACTACTAATCGCATTATTGATTACATCTTGTACAATGAATTTGCTTGCATAAATAATGTTACAATCAATCGTCTACACAAGCATGAGAGTAGCATGCATCTATCGTTAGGAAACACTCAAAAGCTCACTTGTGTAGATATAATCTTACTCTTTAAATCTAATCCTTATGAGTATTATGAGTAGTACAAGTAAAAATTAGTATATTCAATCGACAAATTCTTAAACTACTATTTGGTACTACCGTCTAGTACTATTTTTCTACATTTATACGCGAGTTATGAATCTCACTGTTTAAATCTCATTATTATGAGTATTATGAGTAATACAAGTGAAAATTAGTACATTCAATCAACAAACTCTCAAACAACCATTAGTTCCATAATCTAATGTTTCTTCACTACACTTATAAGTGAAAAGTCTTAATTTTAAGTTTTGTAGATGATAAATACGAATATACGATATAATTTATTCTTTCACCTATTAAGCACCTCTAATGGATTATTAAATTAATTATTAAAACTCAATGTTTGGAGAAGACATTTTGTTTGTGCGGGTCCAAAAGCATATCCCATGTCATGAATAGAACGCCATACTAACCGTGAGGACACCAATCTCCCTATTCAACTCAAATTTGTATGCATTGAAGGGGGATAATTTAGTCTTTTAACCAGCTAGTACTGTACTTTTTTCATAATTTTCTGAACAGAAGATGTGACCATGGTTTCATTTGGCAATAATTTGGTCGGACACTTGGACATAGAAAAAGAAGAAGATGACGAAAAGCTGGTGATGTCCCAGAGATTCTGATGAAGATCTATAAACAGAGAGAGAGAGAGAGAGAAAGAGAAGGAGATAAAAACAATACGCAGCAGCTTGGTTCAGGTGTCGGACATGCTCAGAGGAATCCATGTGACCTCACTAACAGCCACTCTGTAATCATCTCCGATGCGAACTTATAACGTTTCCGTCACTCTTTCCCAAGATCCCACTGCGCCATTTACTGTTCTTGTGTTTTCCTTTGTTTGGCTCTCAATTTATTGTTAATTTTGCTTCGTGTAACGATACTGAGGGGGAGAGTGTTGAGCATAAAATCTCAGATGAACAAATTAATAAACTATTATAATTACTTGAATAATAAGTTCACGTGATTTTACATACAACCACATTTACTACAACGGTGTTAGTTTGATTCACATTTTTGCAATGAGAATCAAACAAGAGATTTAGTTAATTTTACTAATAATTTCTTTAATAATTAATTAACCGCATTTCAACAAGACATTCTCTAGGGCTTTCGGTGTTTACAGGGTTTTAGCTCCATAGAATTTTGCCAGCACCGGCCATTGTACTATTTTGATTATTTTTCCGTTTTTAATATCGTTGTTCATTGAATAATCTGTTGATCAATTATTCCACTGTTTGCCTTCGATCTACTCAAAAATTGAAGAGAATCCATAACCAACTCATTCCTTTGAATAGATCACGAATTGTTGTAGTTAATAAGATTCGACGACTAATTAAGTCTTAAATAACACGCAACTTGGTTGGTGTCATTTTGTTTTTTTGTAAATTTTGTGTTGTCTTCCTTAATTAAATTTTTTTTAAGGAGGAGTACCTAGCTATTTTAAAGTATTTTTTATTTCATATCTGCTAAATTATGAGTAAAGCAAGGGTTGAAACCAACTTAGTGGATCATCAAGGATCATCCCTTAAAAAGTAACCAACTTGAAAACAAATTAGCTATTTGATCAATTTTGTAAGGATTCAGTGTTTCATTAGAACCTTAATTCGTTTATTTAATTATTTAAGATAACAGTTATTAGCACTCCAAAAATGTTATTTTACACTCATCATAAGTGTTTTTTTTTATATTATAATTATAGAATGTTTGGAGTGCAAATTAAGATTTTTTGAGTACTAATAACAATTTCCTTATTTAATTACAATTAGATAAATGGCGTTTTGTAACTTTGTTGTTTATTTTTAAAACGAATTTTAAACGACACTACTACATTAAATAGTTTTCGCAACTAACAATAGTTTGTTGTGTAAAGACAACTCGCATCACTTAAATATTGGCACGATGAATTCTTCCTCACAGAGACATTGTTGTGCAAAGGTTGTGAAAATTGTGTTTACACAACAAAGACAAATTATAAATCGCGCAGGTTCTTCACATAAAATATAAGAGAACAATGTGTGTTGCGCATAACTAAAAGGTATTCATCGCGTTGGGTTTGTGGCGACGACATGTAGTCGTTAAGGAAGCCTATACGCGACGAAAATATTCACCGTGTAAACTTTTATGCAAAGCAATTTGTCTCAAACTCTTTGTTTTTCGAGTATTATTAATATTATTTAATTAAAAATTTTCGTCGTTTACAATTTTTGCAACCAACGGTTTCCTTGCTTTTAATCTTACGCGATAAAGGTCATGGTATCGCAAAGGTTTCTTTTTATTTTTTTATTTCCTTTACTTTTCTGTTTTTATTAAACTACATATTTTAATTTTTTTTTTATAATTAATATTAATTAAATTATAAACAATAATTAATAAAGAAAAATTTTATTTATTTATAATATATATGAAAATGTACCTATAAGACGAAAAAAATTGTATAATATCCGAATATTAAAAAAAAAAAACTACAAAATAAAGTTATTGAGGCCTGCTGGGTATCTTGTGGGTGGAGGAGCTGGGAGCTCGAAGGTGGTTGAGGAAAAGCTGGTAGGAATTGGAAGCCGGACAACTACGAGTCGTGTAAGATCTAGCTCATCTTATCGTTCTGGGCTGCAAGCATGGCATCTTGGCCTGATAGCTGAGTGTCAAGATATCGTGCATTCCTCATCCCCAGAACAGCTTTACTAGGCCCATGACCGAGCATATGATCTCGGGTCTTAATCAAGATCTGAAGCCCCGCATCCCCGGTCAGAGTAATGTCCTCAATCGGTGTCTCCAAGGGAAGCTGCGGTGTCACCTCCTCAATAACAACCTTACTTTTCTCCACCATAATAGCATGTAATAATAAGAAGAAGAAAAAAAAGCATCTTACTATTTAATTAATTTTTAATTAAAATTTATATACAAATATAAGAATATTAACAATTATATATGCTTACATGGAGCTGTTCAGTGATCTCATCACCAGGTTGAACATATACGTCCTTGAACATGTCGATCTCCGAGAACATAGAACTGTCCTTGAACATGCTCGTCATGCAAGATTTTCGCGCGAAAATATTCGTTGCGCAATATGTTGGCGCCAAATCTTTAGCTTACCGCGTTTTTACCCAAACATTGCGCGACGAATTATCCAATTCGTCATTCTAAGCCTTCTTAGCGACAAAAGCCTTTGTCGCCTAATGATTTCAACTTTTTTTATGACCATGACGTTGTCCTTATATTGTCGCGCAAAGGTCCCTTGAGCGATGCAATTTACATCATCGCATAAAGTTTGGTCGTGCAAATAGTTTTTTCTACTAGTGAGATGACCCAAATGGTAAATAGTTTTGAATAAGAAGTGGATAGAGAACATTCCCCTTCCCCTTCCCATCCGTTCTAAACATCATTGTGGTATTTTCCTTTTGTTTTCAGGTAGTAAAAGTTTACTTTTTCCATTAAAATAAAAAGGAAAAATGAAGTATAATAGTGATTTTATGAAAGGATAATATTATTCACATACCTATTTTTACATTTTACATACCCTTGTCCCAGTCTGAACATCATTGTGGTATTTTTCTTTTGTTTCTGGGTAGTAAAAGTTCACTTTTTCCATTAAAATAAAAAGGAAAAATAAAGTATAATAGTGATTTTATGAAAGGATAGTGTTATTCGCATACCCATTGTTACTTCTTACATATCCTTGTTAACTTTTAACATTTGATCTTATTTAATTCATTCAATCCGGTGGCTATAAATTGAGAGGGGTGTGTGAGAAGTAAAAATGAGTGAGTGAATAGCGCCCTTTATAAAAAAAAGTATACTGTATTATAAACAATGTTGCTATATATGACACCTTATATAGTAAAACTATATTATTTATTTTTCTTCTTAAAGTTCAGTACACAAGCCATGTGACAGCCCGTTCCGGAATTTTCGAACCGTAAGGGTGAAATGATGATTTTGCCCCTAGTGTGATTTTTCGTTGTGTGGTTGTTTTTGGATTGTTGTTGGCAGGTTGTGGACCACACACACACTCTCCCACACCCCCTCACTTTTTCCCTGCCCTGCACCCTTGTCTCGAGTTCCCTCTCTCCCCCATTTCCTATTCCATTTGTACGGACACACCTAGAAACCCTCCGAATCTTCACAGATCGAGGAAACAAAGTATATATTCTTGCTCGTGAGGTCCGTAGAAGTTCAACCATACCCATTTCAGGTAAGGATACCTTCGTTTTCACGTCAAACTCGGGATACCCCGATTTTGTCACTGTTCATGCACACGTTAATTCTTGTGTTTTTGGGAATTTTAAGCTTGTAGGAAGCTTGGTGAGGTCCTTAGGAGGATCAAGGTGGTTCGTTTGAAGGTTTTGGACGTCAGGATCGTGAGATTCAAGCTTGGCCGGAGTTGGTGGTGTTTTCCCGATGAGATTCTGTGTGTTTTAGCACTTGAAAGTGGTATGGATTTGTTCCTCTCGTTGTAAGCTTCATTTTGGTACCAATTTTGTGAAATTTGGTTGAAAAACGAAGAAGTTACAAGGTTTTGAAAAGTACCCGATTTTCTGGCGGCAGCGACAGCGCCGGAGCCTCGCCGGAGAAGACAACGGAATATTCCGTCAGTTTGGACGGAATATTCCTAACGGCGTTAACGGAATATTCCTGACGGCGTTAACTGACGCCGTCAGTGTGCCAGGCACGTGCCTGTGCGTGGCGGCGCGTGCGGCGGTGGAAAATTTTTCTAAAAATATGGGGATGTTCCTGAGGTTGAGTAGATCACGTTGGTGTATTCATACACCCCATTTGAGCATTGTATGAGAAGTTATTTCGTGATGTTGGTTATGTGCTTTAAAATTAACGTTTTTATAGTTGTTTCGCATATAGGTGAGACCTATCCCGAGGACGAGCGCGGTCACTCGAGGCAAGGGGGTTACGACCCTTCTACATACCAGTGAGTGGGCTTTTGGTTTTCTGTATATACCTATATACTTATGGTTTTCCCAGAAATTAATTTGAAACATTATACGTTTATATGCCATGCTTATTGTTTGCCATTTATTTACGCATTATGAGTTGCATATGTTTATATATGTTTGGTACTGCGGACGCACAGGTAAGGCCAGGTGAGTTATGATTTATGTTTACATTCAATAGTGACTTGAGATGCATAGAGAGCTCATAACCTGCACCCTAGGTGTTAGTGCTCCTGCCCAGAGTTGGGCACTGTCCTTCACGTGATGTTCACCTCCCGCACCACACGCTCATCTTGGATCCAAGTTAGGTGCACAGTCCTGTCATACAGACCACTTTAGGTGGTTCCAACTCGTAGGTGACCCGCGATTATTCGCCCAGCCTTCACGTAATCGTAGCACTTGAGCGTACTTATATTACACCCAGTCCTGTCGTACAAACCACTTTAGGTGGTTCCGACTCGTGTGCAGGTACAGTTAGTGAGTTGGAGATCTGAGCTTTAGATTCAGCCGTACAGGTCACGTTAGGTGACTCCGGCTGACAGATTACATGGCATTGGTTTTGACATTACCTGAGCACTTGCATGTTACTTCGAGGCATTTGGCATGACATATTTCTGAGCATGACTTATATATATATATATATATATATATATATATATATATATATATGTATGTATACTTTATTTTTCTGGGAAGTATACAGGTTTTACGGCGAGGGGTTAGAATCTTGTTTATGAAATGGTTTTTGAAAAGCTTTGTTTTTGCCCACTCACGCTTTTGTTTTGCGCCCTTCCAAGTTCTAGTTGGCTAGCACTTTTGGTGGCTTCCCTGAGGATTATCCCCCGGCATATTTGACAGATTATCACCAGTGTAGGACCACCTTTGAGTGTGTTTATGTAGTATGGTTTCTCCCGGACTGCTTTAGGTCTTCGTGCTCTGAACTTTGGTTTTCACACTCACGCTTGCACATGTATGCTCTTACTTTATGTAAAGCTGGATTTTATTTATTCGTACTTTTATCACTATTTTATTAGCTTCCGCACTGTGCACATGGTTACGTCACTTCCACATGACGGCCAGCATGCCCTGATCTCGCTCAAGGTGTGTCAAGCCAAGCTCTAGCTACATTACATGCATTAACTTAATATTCACCATTTAATGGTCAAATATAGTCATATGATATTCTCTCTTGGTGCATATAGAACCGCTATGTGAATGTATTAAGTAAATTTATGTACAGTAGTCAAATATTAAATATATTAAATTTTAGGATAAATTACATTTTACCCTCAATTTCTTACAACATCTTTAAAACATTTCAATTTCATACATTTACTTATTATTTTATTTCAAGTTCATACAATCGTTAAAAAAATCTGTTAAGTTAACCGTTAAGTAATGACGTGGTAAATATGAGGTCCCCATTTGTGTTTACGTGGTTAGACACTTAATAAAAAATTTAAAAATTTAAAATAATTAATTAAAGAAAAATATAAAATTAAAAAAAAATTAAAAATACCCAAAAGCCCCCTTCGTCTTCCCCACCCCTCCTCCCCACCGGAGCCCATCTCCCATCACCCACCCCCTTCTTCCATCCCCCATCACCCATCCCATTCTCCCATTCTCCCATCCCCCATCACCCGAGCCTCCCCTGCAATGTTCAATCTCCATCTTGCGACAAAACCGTCAATCTCCATCCCAGAAGCTAAAAACTGAAAAAGTTCCAAATTTTCCCACACTTAACAGAACACAAAGAAATCCAAACATTTCCTACCCATTTTCTCTCAATTTCCCTCTAACCAAACACACCCTATTATCTTTTGAAAGAATATGCAAAGCCTACCCATTCAATTTCAAATCCTCAAAAACCTAGCAAAACTTAAAAAAAATAAAAAAACTAAAATATCCAAATTCGTCGACTCCGACCCGGGCCACTTGTTCCAGGCGATTAGGGTGGGGTGGGGGAGTTACGGGGGAGGTGGGGGTGGGGGTGGGGAAAGAGTGGAGGATATAGATGTGGGTCGGGGGATGGGTTTCTGGGTTTCAGTAGCGTATTTTTTTTTTTAAAGGATAAATTATTATAATATTATAAATCCAAATGAATTTTTTTTTTAACCACGTGGCACACATTTGGTAGCCACATCAGCATAAATGTGGCAGTCACGTCACCTCTTAAAGGACCACTGGATGGAAAATGTAAATAATGTATTATATTGAAATAAACTATTACGTGAGGTTTGAAGTGAATTTTTTTAAAGATGTTGTATGAGGTTGTAATACTCATCAAACCTGAGGTGGTAAAGTGTAATTTACCCTAAATGTTATTATAACTTATATATATGTATATATATATTTTTAAAAGAAGACATAACTTGTTATGACCAAAACCTATTTGATCTCCCTAATCAATAGGAGATGTTAATCAAAGGCTTTCAGCGATCTAAACTGAGGGCTGCTCAAGTAGCACGACAACAGATCACCTAACAAAACACCCCTACCTTTTCATGTCTTAATATATTAGGCTTCGTCAATTGTGGAATACAGTCCAACCTATGAAAGGATCGCACAAGTCATCACCTAACAAGGTACCAAATTAATCCAGATTATGTTTCCTAATTATCCCCATCTGTCCCCTAATGGCATGTGCCTCAAGCGCAAACTACGCTTACCAGAACCTTTAAACTTAAGCAAGTGGCAACAATTGCAAATTGGTTTATTTATAAATTGACTCTCTGGTGTTTTACACAACTTTTGGTCAGATATCAGGTGCATTATACTGTTTAAACCTATTAGAATATTTGTTTGTTGACTTTTTCATGGAATTTTGGACCTGAAGTTTTGGGAACCTGCTAATAGTTCTGTCTTTGCAATTGATTCTTTCGGATTCTAGCAATACTGGCTGGAAGGGTATAATGGGGACTAGATAGCTAACGGGTCAGTTCAGTATTTTTGTAACTATTTCGGAAAATTGATTTTGCTACATTTTGAAGCAGTAAAATAAAGTAATTAAACGTTAAATAAAATATATTTTTAAGTGTTGTGAGTGAAAACTGAAGAACAGTGGCACATCGTTTTATAATTTTGATGTAAGATTGTGTAGCTGTGCATAATGACTAAAATGAACATGATGTTGAAAGTGTGATTACTAGTTAATTTAGCAACAAAAAACAGTATTAAATTAGATTATTTTGTAAAAATTATCTTAAGCCTCCAATTCAAGATGGTGGTGGTTGCAAAGGGTAGAGGTGAGGGAGGGTGGGCAGTGATGGGTTATGGTTGCACCAATGGTGATGGAATGGTGGGGGCCGCAATGGTGGTTGTGGGGGAGTGTAACCAGGATTTGACTTTGGAGATTAACCAGGATTTGACCTATGCTGAGGTACCAGTGGCGATTCTCGACTGGAAGAAAAAGATTACGAGAAACAAAACTATCTTAGGGCTGGTTTGGTATTGCTGTGCTTTGAAAAAAAACTGCTTCTGCTGTGCTGTGAAATAAAGCAGCAGTTTGGTAAACCTTTTTGTAAATGTGCTTTTGAAAAAAAAAAACAGTATTATAGTGTTTGGTAAACTTTTATGTAAAACATATGTGAAAAAAAGCCATTTTTTCAAAGCTGGGTTTTGCAGCTTCTTGTTTTTTGTTTTTTTTTACCCAAAACTGTGAAAAAAAGCTGAAGCTGAATGTTTACCAAACACAAAAACAGCTCCCAACTTTTATATCAATTTTTTTATATCAATTTTTTTCAAAATCACATCAGTACCAAACCAGGCCTTACTCACTTCACTCACTCTCACTCACTCTCCCTCTAAAGCATAGAGGACGACGGTGATGGCACCACCTTTCCCCGGCCGACCGAGATCCCAAAGCACAACCATCTTTATCTTTTCACCACCACGAACTCAAATTTGAGTTTCATTTTGTGAAAATCGAGCCGAGAGGCTCTAACTCAAACTCTGTCGCAGGTTCATCTTTTTGGGGAGATTCTTGCCGTTTTCAGTAAAGTGAGGTCTAATACTAGTACCAATTAATAGGTCTCATTGTGTAGATCAAATTTCATGTATTATTTGTGTTAATTAGGTGAGAAATGATATAGATCGAAGAGGAGGAAATTGTCTGCGGTTTGCACCAAACTCCGACCAGATCGCAGTCGCCTTTCAAGCCACCGTCATCCATAGGCTAAGGTTTGAGCATCCCATGTTGGAGTTTTTGGGCTCCTTTAGTCCCACATCGAGGAACTCAAGGGAACTTGAGGTCCTTATATTAAGTTAGTCACCATCATAGTCAATTTGGTGTTGGATCATTAGGAATAATGATTGAGATTTGGATCATTAATTATGCGGAATAGACTTGGTGATTGTACCATAATATTAATATTAATTAATCAAGAGGAGCACTTGAGGTGAGGTCTAAATATTAAATATTAAATATTAAAATTAATCAAATCATTAATTTTAAATTTGAATTAAGTTTTTAATTAATTAAAAACGTTTTGATTAAGTGCGGGTTCTAGAATTAGGTAGTTGTATCCTGGTCGATTAGACGTTGTAGAACCACAAGCATAAGAGTGGGATGGAAATACTGTTCGAAAGACATAGCTTTTGCGCTAGTCTCTACCTTTGATTCATTCAAGTTAGTATCATTTTAATTTCTGTATTTATTTTGTAATTTCATTCTGTATTGCCAACATTTTTTTAGTAATAAAATATAAGTATTTTAAGTTCTGTATTTTTATTATTTTTGTTTCTAAATTGTTCTCCAACATTCCATACTTGGATCTATCTCGAAGGGAGGAGATTCGAAAGCTTGAACTTCGGGCTGAGGTCCAACCAGTTTTAGGCTATTTCTGGCCCGCTTCTGGACTCTTCGTAGGTAATTTTGAGTTCCTCATCTCTCTAACTTCATTTTGACATAAAAATTGTGAGAAATGGTTGATATTTGACTCTGATATGTCTTAGTGAAAAATTTCAGGGAAAACCCAATTGTCAGTGAAACTCCAGTCAACCGACAGTGGTTGACGACGGCTCCAGCGACATGAAGAAGACAAGGAAATATTATGTAACGGTGACAAAATATTATCTAACGACGCTAGAATTTTTCCCTAAATTCTTTGATGCCGACCCAATATTTCATCCAATGGCTGGAATTGGAAAGATTCTAACCAATAACAATGAAATATTCCACCATTGCACATGCAGATGCCTAAACCTAGTTTTAAGCACCTTTAAACCTCGTTTTCAGCAAATAAAGGAAATTCCGAGTTTTTTCCTAGCATTTACGAGATTTGGATAGTTTAATGATTAGTGTAGTGGTTTCTCATATAATGGGAATGAAACTTATTCCGAGGAGTACGAAGGTCAGGCAAGGCAAGACGACTACAACCTGACGACGTATCAATGAGTGGGCTTTGTTTTCAAACGTATATTACATAAGTTTCCATAACTGCTTCATTGATGTGCTTTTACTTATAAATATAAGTGTTATTTGATGATGTTGAGATTTATGGAATTATGATGTCATACATAGTTTATATGTTCATCATGCACGCTTGCATCGATTTCTATAGTACCTGTCCTGCCCAAGACCAACTTAACCTGCATGTTCACATTGTACCGTGACGCTTACCTTTGATCCATTATAGGGGTCAACATGTACAAGTTACTTTTGCATCTAAAACTTGTATGTGACGCGCTTAGTGCGAAGTTTACATGTATGTGGTATTCGAGCGTAAATTATTTAAACCCAGCCTATTTATGTAGGTGCTTTCTACATGGACTCGTGTGTCTGCATAAGTTTAATGAGCGTATTATATATTGTTGCTGATATATTATGGTTTACCCGTACCCTTGAAATATTTGTTTTATACTGTTACTTGGTATTATGGTTAATTGTAGTATGATTTTGTAAACTATACAAGTTTTACAGCGAAGGGTTACTATATTACCAAAAAAAAAAATAAGATTTTATTAAAAGCTTATTTTTGTCAAGTACACTTTCTATTTTGCACCCATCAAGGACTTAGTAGTTGAATTCTGTGGTGGGGAGGGATAATTGGCAGATTTTGACATCCACTCTTTCGACAATGTAGGAAGTTATTTTCTGTTAGTTGTGCAATATTTATCCTACCTAGGATAAAAATACTCTTATTTTTCCTGCACTTTTAAGTGTGCTCTGACATTGCATGCATTTGTAATAAGGGTTATTCCAGCACTATGCACTCTCATTATAAGCTTAAATTAGTTTTAGACCTCGGTTTTAGTTTGCTCGTACTTTCACACATATCACTTGCATGTCATGGCTTCGTCACTCTTTAGGTGTCTGCCAACATGCCTCAATTTCGATGTCCACTTGGATCTTCGGGCGGTATTTGTCACTTTTGTTAGAGTCATTATTTAAATAAATAAATAATTTTGCATGTCAACATATTTCAATTTCAAAATTAAAAACTTATTTAATCATTTTTAAATATATCTTTTAGTATTTTTTTTTTCATATATTCCTATTTTTAATTTGTACCTATTTTTTAATTTTGTACAATTATATATTTTAATTTCTTCTTGTGCCAATTTTTCTTAAAACTTTGATTTGTACCACATAACTTTAAATTTTAATTTGTACTCATATTTTTAAATTAATTTGTACCCATATATATTTTTTGCTGAATGTACCCATGCTAATTACATATATTTAATTATTTTATGTTTTAAAATATATTAATAGTTATCTTTTTACTAATAATTGCACGGGTACATTATTTTCTTACAAGAACTATGTGAAGAACAATATTTTTCTATTGTTGATTTTTAAGTAATTATTTTATTTAAAAATATTATTTACTCTTATTTTTTTTTTAAATGTCATAATTTGTGAAATATTGAATTCATAATGCAAGAGTTACAATGATGCTAAGAACTTCGATCAAAATATTAAACAAACATGGCCTCTATCTAACAATTAGGTTGAACAAAAACCAGAACTAAAAGGACCCCATTGAAAACTGAAATCTTATTTTGTAAATACTTTTAAGTTTTAAGTTTTCAAATAAATGGCAACTGAAAACCAAAAAGTGAAAACTCAAGGCCACATTTTGAAAACTTAGGAAAGTAGTTTTCAGCTTTTAACTTTTGAAACTAAATGAAATTAAACCAAAATTAGTTACTAAATAAGATTTCAGTTTTTCAGATTTCAAAAAAGTGAAAACAAATACTAAATTAAAAACAAAATGGGTATCAACTGGCCGAAAATGAATAAAATAAAGGAGGTTTTTGAAATTTTTTTGATACGGTTGATAATTCCACAAAAATATTGAAAAAAAATCGGAGAAATATAGGGGGCAGGGGTGAAGTATATATTGTAGAAATTCTTAAATTTCGGCTAAAATCATATTTCGTCGATATTTCTGACATATCTATTAAATATCGACAAACTGCCAAATAATCAAGGTTCTAAAAAATGCTAGGCACTAGTCGGGCGGCGGGTTGGGGCCTAGCGCCTAGGCAGCTAGGGCGGGGCCTAGGTGGACTAGGTGGATTTAAGTAAATCTATTATATTTCGTGTAAATAAGTGTCTTTTTATACTTAAAATATATATAATTTCATCATGAACTACAAAATAGAGTGACATATATATTATGAAGTATTGGAACATAATGAAAACATGAGGAACGCGTATATAATGTGTGCTCATTTAAGTATTCAATAAGTTTCTTATAATTTTTTTTAAAAAAAAAATGCAAAATGAAAGTTATCTATTTTCTATCTAAGTAAGTCACAGGCTAGGCAGGTCTGGGCAGGTTAGGCAGGCGCCTCAGCAGGTTTAGGCGCTCTTTTTTAATTTTCAAACGCCTACGCATTAATCGGGACGGTGACCAGCTGCCTAGCGCCTAGGTGGGGATTTTTAGAACAATGCATATAATATTTTCTAAAATATTTACTAGCTAATGAATCATCTATTCTCTAGCAAATTAATTTTGGTGCAATATAGTGATGATAGGCATACAAAATTTACCGCGCTTGTAGGCGGACAGGCCGGTCCTAGCTAGCAATATTGCAGAAGAGTGAATCTGATTGATATATGTTGTCCCGGGGTCTGTTTTTAGGCCATGCTGCAACTGCTTTATAATTTACTGGTACTGGCACAGGAAGGTAATTCATTCTAGTTTTGACCAATTTCAAGAGCTTTCTTTTCTTTTTTAATCTTGAAAATTCATTCCAAGTAAAGTGGTTTATTTATCTAGTATAGCCAATTAATTAAAGCCAAGCATGCGAGGAGCTTATCCCCAACGAATATTGGCCTTGTGAGAAACAACAAAAGGGGACAGAAACATGAATCATCGGCTATTTACACACCTATATATACAATTATACAATAATAAACAAAATAAAATGACCACTGTGTTTATATTTTCAATACTACTTCTGGTTTCATGCACAATAGACATTATTTGACACATCCCAACCAGAGTTGAGGCATACTGGCCATCACATGAGGGTGATGTAGCCAAGTGCGCAATAGAAGTGATAATGACAGAAAAATGCGTCTAAATAAAAACCAAAACTAAACCTACTTAAGCTAGAGATAAAATTTAAGTGTGTGAAAGTGATCAAGTATAAGATACGCACATATCAGAGCATAAATAAACGAAAGTGCAGTCGAACCAACTAAGTACTAATTATACAAACAGGGAGAAGTAGAACCTGGTAGTTTCTGACACGACACGGTGACATGACACAAAAATTACACGAAAATAACGGGTTTCGGATCAACACAATAACTAATCGGGTTATTATCGGATGACCCGTTAAGAACCCGTTAACGGGTATACATGCAGGTAACAAGTGGTTAACCTGTTTCGACCCGTTAAGAAAAAAATTTATTTTGATAATTTTAAAGTTTAATTACTAAAAGATTTATTATAAAATACAATAGCCATATTAATATATACAATATATTCTATATTAAATATATAGTTTTGTATTATTATTATTCTATATAAGTTAAAAAAAAAAGAGTTTTTGTCATTATTTATTTTTATTATGAGAGTTCCTTATTATCGTTACTAAGATAAATTTTACTTAACATGTTGTTGTCCAAAATTAAAATAAACCAGTATAGTATTTGTATAGGTAAGAACTACGAAGATATACATATAAGTATGAAAAATGTAAAAGAATATATAACACTCGTGATTCATAGTTATTCCGCCACGAGTAGATAATGGTTACACTTACATTATCGTTTAGATTTTTAAAATATCAGCTTTGAAATCCAACACTATAATCCATAAACCTTAAATTTATATTTAACCATCGATTGTCATTTACGCTTTATTCTTTTTACTAAATTTCATTTTTAAAATTTTCTTTTTTGAAAACATGATCATCTGGCGGATGTAAGAAGATGAACGGTTCAGATCTTTGATATCACGTTTTGATATTTATGGTTAACTGAAAGATGATTCGATGTCATATAGTTTGTAGAAACTTTATAAACATCAAGCAATATTTTCACTAACCATAAAACTTTTAATATAATATCAACAATCCAAACCGTTCATCTTCCTGCATCCTCTAATAGATCATGTTTTCAAAAAACAAAATTTGAAAAAACAAAATTTGATGGAAACAATGAAGCATAAATGTAAACAACAATTAACAGTTAAATTTTGATCTATGATTTATATGATTATAGTGGCGAATTTCGAAGTTAAGCTCTTCATGAAAGTTGTAAAGCTTGTCATTACGAGTGCTTATATATATTTTTCTATATTTTTTACACTTGTACATTAATTAAAAAACTATTAAAGACTTTACTTAATTAATTAAGCTATTAATTAATTTATACCCATTTTGTTTCAGAAGCAATGGATGCTAGAGATTCAGATTCAGTAAACCTTGGTGATGAGGAGTTCGTAGAGATTATAATGGGAACGGAACGAGATCTTGGATATACTTAAAAGAAAAATACATTTTTATGTTTTGGATGTGACAATATGGTATGTATATACTTATTTAATATTATGTTTTTCATTTGTTTATTTATTGGTTTAAAATATATTTTGCTTAACAGGTAACGGGTAGGGTCATATTACCTGTTAATATTATCGAGTCGACTTCGGGTCAGGTTATTTTACCCGTTTATTTTAATGGGTGTTACAGGACACGACCTGTTAAGATATCGGGTATGACACAAAAACGACACAAATGCCAGGTCAAGGGAGAAGATCCTTACTTATTTATGAAGACATCAGAACTGCCATAAAGTCCTGGTGAGCCACCAAGGATGATCAGCTACCTAGAACTTGGAGGGGTGCAAAACAGAAAGGTGAGTGGGCAAAAAAAAAAAACTTTAGAAAACACATTTCTCTTTTCTGAAAATAATAACCCCTCACTATAAAACCCGTAGCATCAAACAATATAACTCTCATTTTATAACAATGTAATACTTAAAATGCAACTCATATACGACATGGCATTCAAAGCATAAATCATTTTAAAAGAAACGTTCTGGAAACCATTATATATATATATATGCGCCCATTCACTGATAAGTAGCAGGATCATAGCCCCCTAGCCTTGCTTGTCCACGTTTTTCCTCGGGGTATGTCTCATCTATATGCGAAATAACTAATTTAACGTTAATTCACTAGCACATAAACAAAAATTAGATTGAATTCCTCATACATTCCTCAAATGGGGTGTTTGAATATACCAACGTGATCTACTCAACACCACAAACACTCCCATATTTTTAGAATAATTTTGGACATCACATGCGCCGGCCAAGGCATGGCCACGCGTAGGCACGTGCCTGGTACGCTGACGGAACCCTTAACGACGTTAGGAAATATTCCATTAAAATAGTAGAATATTCCATTAAAATTAACTAACACTGTTAGAATATTCCGTTTAAGTTAACGGAATATGCTTGTTCTTTTCTGGTGACTCACCGGAGTCCGCCACCGGCAGCCGCCTAGTTCGTCGGTTTCTAGACATTTTTCAAAGTTCAATATCTTCTTCATTTCTCAATCAAAATCCATGAAATTTATATGGATTTGAAGCTCTTGAAGAGTAGAACACAACCATACCTATTAGACGTCCAAAAACCAATGGTCGAAAAAATCTTCGAAACCTCCGGCTAAGTCTGCAACTCTATAAATCCTCTTATCCCGACGCCAACTCCACCCTAAACCTACTCTAGGGTCTCTATGGAGTTGATTAGAGGCTTCCTTAAACCTTAAAGCCCTATGAAACGCCCACAATTGCGTCAGAGGAAATCAGCTTCTTGCTGGAGAAAATGCATATATTAATTTGGAACAGGTCGTCACATTATTTGTATCATTATGTACATAGATATGCATATCTATATATATTCATTTTACTAATGCACAATTTTGAGCCATGGAATTTTTAGGTCTCGTTTGTTAGGGTGGTCAACTTATATAAGACTATTTACCATACTGATATCATTTTGAATGACGAAATGGATGAGAATTTCCATATTTTGTTCAAGTTGAAAGTTATTCGAGAATAAAAGATATCTCTACTAATCTTCACAAAAATAATAGGATTAAAAGGGACAACTTGGACAAAATAAGGAAGATGTCATACATTTTATTTTTCAAAATACCTTTGATATAATGAATAGTCTTATCTAAACAAACTATAAAATCAGTTTAAGACCTTATGCCAACAAACAGACGTAGATAGAAAGCGACCATTTCAAATCGTGAAATTAGGATCTTGTCTTGGGCTTCTTGGTATAGAATGTACAGGTAATGTTTAATACCATAAAAAAATGAAAAGCTTCCATAGCCTTCTACAGCTGAAGATAACTTAGGTTTTTTTTTTTTTTTTTTTTTTTTTTTTTTTTTTTTGGTATGTGTATATATATGTTCAAACACAAGAAATTCATTCATATATTCCTTTATTTTTTCAGGAACCTCGCGGCCGGTACAAGAATCTTTCTTTTGATATATGCATCATTTATAACATCAAACAAAAAGCTTACTGGCTAATAGTGAAATTAATTATGTTGTTATGTCGACATATAAGAGATTGTGTTTCCTAAGCGTGCAAGAGTATAGACCACTGTAGAAGCATTATTTTTTCACCAACTAATTAATCCACCACCACCCTAAACGTAAGGAAGTGAAGCTACAATTAAGCAAGCAATTTGTGCATTATCACATCTGCCCATAATGCGTGTTGTTCAATATTCTAATGGATAGAATGTTGAGTTTTTACTCATCCCGATTTATTTTCTCCTAAATTATTGTAATAGTTTCCAATCATCTCCTTCCCCTTAATAATAATACAAGAATAAAAAAAACCACATCATGCCCGTAATGGGGTGCATATCATGGAGAGAATCAAGGGAAGTAGGACTTGGAGCCCAAGATTTTAATATACCTATATAAAGGCCAATTGACTCACTCATGGAAAGGAAGAGAAGGAGGTATGGAGTTGTTCTAAGATTCTCCTGCAAACATATCAAGTACTCACTAATTTGAGTGTCAGAGTATTTTTTTGCAGGTTTCCTTCACTCTCTTATTGATGGCAAGTGAAAATGGTGTTTATAGCTTCCCAATATGGGCTACAAGATTACTTGTTGGTGGAGAATTGAACCCAATTTTTTCCGCACCTAACAACTACATAATTAATATCCCAAAAGTATAGAGGGCAACTAATGCAGGTGGATAATGTCATGTGGTTATTGATCATGTTTAAAATAAAATCCATCTGCGTGATTTGAAGTCTTACAACGACAGCTACAAATATTCTGTCACCACGTATAGATCAAATTTCGAATTTATGTATGTCCAATTATGAACTATGGTGTATGACAAAAGACAAATAAATTAAGGTTTGATCAAATAAATTAATTAGATGGCCAGCATAATTGGTTTTTTGAGCTATATTTCACACTCCAAGTACTCCACAATCTCCTATATTATCACGAGCCCCATCATATATACGACAGTATACAGTCAAAGAACATTTCATATCTGGTTGATACGTCTTTGTTAGGTTAGCAACAAGTTGAGGTTTGATCATATATTCTAGCACAAGCATCTCGTATTCAAGTTGACAATTTGTTCTGGAAATTACATATTAAATGCTCATTATATCCGACGTATAATTTTCTTGTGACCGACGATTGTGGTAACCTAAACCTTAACCACGGTTGTAGAATTTCTTTATCACCTAGATTTTATTCGACACTTTCAAATCTGATTTGAATTTCTAAATTGAATACCATTCAATTATAATTGGAAAGTATTAAGAAGTATATTAAATCCTACTTGTGGTCTAACTCATTAAAGATACTGCATATCTTAAATTTTGGTCAAAAGTATATATGAGTCCTCATCTTAATAATTTAAAAGGAAATTTTATTTTAATCATTAGCAAATATGACTTTTAAACTAAAATCATGAGTAAGATCAAAATCTAATTTTAATCCCTTAATACATTAATCACCTCATTTATTAATTATATTTTTGATGTTTTAAATATTTCTCTTTTTCTTTCTATATTTAATGTATTAATTTTATTTCATTATAATTATAATTTTCATTTCATTCATCGTTATATATTTTTTTTGTAAAGATTTAGATAAACTAATTTTTATTTTACAATATATTTCGATATACTTTGTCTTCTTCATTTATGTAAATTAAATTCATTATAATGCATTTAGGTGCATACATTTAGGTGCACACATTTCAGTATATACATTTCCATACAAACATTTAGCTACATTAATTCAATATAATACATTTCAGTACATTAGTTTAATATAATACATTTCGATACATACATTTCGGTACACACATTTAGGTACATTAGTTTAATATAATAAACTTTGGTGCATATATTTGGGTACTAACATTTAAATACATTAATTCAATATAATACATTTTGGTACTAACATTTAGGTACATTAATTAAGTTTTTCAAGTTTGAAGAATGTTAAATAAAATTAATAAATTTAAAAAACTTTAGTTTGGTAAAAAAAAATGTTAAAATGTGTATATTAATAAATTTAAATATTTAATGGGAGACATTGAATAATACACATTAATTATTTTGAATTAAGAACACATCAAGGGACTATAATCAATATGTAATCTAACACCAAGTTTATTTTAAATTTCAATCTTCTTCAAGGATTAAAGTTAGAAAATCCCATAATTTAATATACAAATATAGATAATAATTTCATTCGATTCACTAGAATCTTAAGTGACAACGAAATCTAAAGTTGTCACATACATACAGCTCATGACGAAGTTGTAGACGCACAAAATAATGAGTGTAATGTACATACATAAGTATTGTAGCATGAAAACTATCCTTTAAAAATTCTCTTAATAGCAGAATTGATATTGTCCAATAATACATAAGATGATTGAAGGAAAGCGCAAGCTAGCAATCCATTTTTTCTTCCTAGGAATTGTATGCATAATTATATGTAATGATGATATTGTAAAATGATTGAAGGAGAGATTAATTCTAGTTATAATTAACTGAATCAAACATAGTTAGCTAGCCTTTTTAATTTCCTTTTGTATTTGTCCAACAAGACATGAAATCCCTGACCGGCAGAGCTCCCATTGTGGAATCAGCCAAGCAAGAATGCCAAGAACACCATAGAAACAGTGAAAAAATAATAATCATTCAGCAGTTAATGTAGTTGTACAACCAAAAAATAATACAAAAAAAAATTTAATAATAATCCAGACCAATATAAATAAATAAATAAAGAAAAATAGTACATCAGAATTAGGCAATATCCATGGTAGCAAATTCGTCTGCTTCGGATTGGACAAAGAACAAGTTGGACATTAGCAGCCGTACACTTGGCATCTTGCTTCTCACAGGATTCTTTCAGGAGTGGTGTAGCGCAATGAAACCGCGGCACAGCCAAAGCCAGGAAAACCAGTGGCTTCTTTCAGTCGCAACAGAAACAATAATAATGTTCACTTTCTCTTTGCAAATTTTCAACACCATCATTGGCTCGTTGCGTGCTTGTCGTTAATCTTTGTTACCTTAAGGATATCTCTGCTAAAATCCTAAAATTTAGTCTTGTTATTGACATTTTGATGTATATTTTCTAAATAAAACTGTTACAAGATGCAGCATATATGGAAGAATAAACAAGAAAAAAAAGAGAGGAGGGAAGATGGCAGCTAATGCCAACATCATGATGACCTGCAATCCCTCTAAACTTAATCTATTATCCAGCTTTGGCTTTTACAGCAAGAAGAGCCGAAAGCAATGGATGAAAAACAGTAGGTGAGAAGGAGGAACGAATATAACAGCTAGGCAATGACAGAAGCTGAGCTGTTTCTCCATCACCACTAGACACCACTTGTTATTCTTCTAATATTTAACCCTACTTTTAATAATGACATCCAATACTCCCCCTCAAGCTGGATCCAGTAGGTTGATGGATCCAAGCTTGGAGAGGAGCCTTTGAAACTGATGAGAAGCCAGAGGTTTGGTGAATATATCAGCCAGCTAATCGAAGCTTTTTACATAATGTGTCTGAATCACCTGCGACTGTACTTGTTCACGGACATAGTGACAGTCGACTTCAATATGCTTCGTCCTCTCGTGAAAGACGGGGTTTGATGCTATGTGCATGGCAGCCTGGTTATCACAAAATAAGGTCATTGGTTGAGCTGTGAACACACGTAAGTCACATAAAAGTCCTTTTAGCCATATCAGCTCACACGCGGTTGAGGCCATTGCACGATATTCAGCTTCGGCACTTGATCTTGCGATGACAGTTTGTTTCTTGCTCTTCCACGTGACCAGGTTTCCACCAACAAAGGTACAATAACCAGTGGTGGACTTGCGATCGATTGCGTTTCCTGCCCAATCAGCATCACAGTACCCCATGATTTGAGTGTTGTCATTCTTTGCCATGAAGATGCCACGACCAACAGACCCTTTTAAGTAACGTAAGATTCTTTTGACAAGGTTCAGATGCTCGATGGTGGGAAAGTGCATGAACTGACTGGCAATACTTACTGAATGTGAGATGTCTGGTCTGGTGATCGTTAGGTAGATCAGCTTGCCGACAAGCCTTTGATATAAGCTGATATCCGAGAGTGGCGTGCCTCCCAAGTCAAGCTTGAGCTTGCTATCAAGAGGGGTAAGTGCAGGCTTGGCATCACTCATATTGGCATCTTTAAGTAGGTCCGTGACGTACTTTCGTTGATTAAGAAACAGTCCCTTGTAAGAAGATGCCATTTCGATTCCAAGAAAATACTTCAACACCCCAAGATCTTTAACCGCAAATTGTTGTTGAAGTGACTGTTTGAGTGTGGTGATTTCAGCAGCATTATCACTTGTAATTATTAAGTCATCCACATATATCAACACAACTAATTTGCTTGCAGCTCTTGTGCGAACAAATAATGATGAATCTGCATTACTCCTTTTGAAACCAATGCTATGAAGAATTGTACTTAGTTTTGCATACCAAGCACGTGGTGATTGCTTCAGTCCATAAATTGACTTATGTAACTTACACACCAAATTAGGCTCTTGGCTTTGAGGGTGTCCTGGTGGCAATCTCATATAGACTTCTTCTTCAAGATCACCATGTAGAAAGGTGTTCTTCACGTCCATTTGATACATAGACCAACCTTTATTGACGACAACAGACAATAGAACCCTTACTGAGTTCATCTTTGCAACAGGAGCAAATGTTTCCTTGTAATCCACCTCAAATGTTTGAGTGAATCCTCGAGTCACCAGCCTGGCTTTATGCCTCTCAATCGAACCATCAGAATTAAACTTGATCTTATAGATCCACTTACAGCCCACTGCCTTTTTTCCTTGTGGAAGTTTGGTGATGCTCCAGGTTTTGTGTTGGTCTAGTGCTTTGAGTTCATCTCTCATTGCTTCTTTCCACACAACTTGATTATTAGCCTCATAAAAGTTTTGAGGCTCACTGTGACTTGAAATGTCGTTAAGAAAGGCAGCATGAGATGGAGTTACCTTTTGATACGACACGCAATTTGAAATTGGATGCCTCGGTTTATATGTGACAAAATCTTGAAACCTTGTGGGAGGTTGTCTATCACGCCGAGGATTGCATCGAGGTACTGGGAGGTTTGTTTCATCCTCGTTCAAATTGTCATCCACACCTTGAGGATTTTCTATGTTGCCGTTGTCATCATCATGCACTGAGTCATCATCATGCACAGAATTATCAGGATGAGTACCTTCATTATTGACTTCAATGGGAGGTGTAGAAGTACAGATTCTTGGTAGAGGAATTAGGTCTAAGATGCACTCCCCCTGACTTGTGGCTTCATGTGATTTGCTGAAAAAAAAAATTAGCTTCATGGAATCGTACATCTTTAGATACAATTATTTTTCTTAGTTGAGGATCATAGCACTTATATCCTTTTTGTGTTGATGAATAACCAAGAAAAATACATTTGAGAGCTCTAGGGTCCAACTTATCTCGATGGTGTGACTGTATATGAACAAAACAGACACAGCCAAAGACTCTAAGATGTGAAAGGTCGATTTTTCTTCCTTTCATGACTTCAAGTGGAGATTTAAACCCCAAGACTCGGCTAGGAAGTCTATTGATGATGTACACATCCGTCATGACTCCTTGTGACCAAAATCTCTTTGGTACGTTCATTTGTAACATTAATGCTCTCGTTTTTTCCAGAATGTCACGATTTTTCCTTTCAGCTACACCATTTTGTTGAGGTGTGCCGACACAACTTGTTTGATGCATGATACCATGCTTGCTCAAATATAATGACATGATATGGGACATATATTCGGTGCCATTGTCAGATCTTAAGGTTTGAATTTGAGAGGAAAAATGGTTCTTAACAAGATTGTGAAAATCCTTAAAAACTTCAATCACTTCACTCCAACAACACCGATACTGTCCCCACTTAACCACCTGCACAATCCTCAGGTGTGGGGTTTTATCACAAAAGGCCTCGGTGTTAATTAGAGAGGGGTATTTCTATTTAAAGCACTGTTCTCTTCTCCCCCTGTCCGATGTGGGACTGGGGGTTCCAACACTCCCCCGCACGTGAGACCCCACTTATGGGTCACACGTGAATTTCCACACATCGGCAACCACGTGGAGCCATGTCGGGACTCACCCAATCACGCGGGGCCAATGGGGACCCACCCAAACACATGGCATCTTTGGCCTACGTGGACAATCACGCGGGGCCAATGGGGACCCACCCAATCACGTGGCAGTACGGGCCCGTCCCCTGGCTCTGATACCATGTGGAAATTTTCAGGTCGACGGGCCAAGAGCCCACTCCAACAACACTGATACTGTCCCCACTTAACCACCTGCACAATCCTCAGGTGTGGGGTTTTATCACAAAAGGCCTCAGTGTTAATTAGAGAGGGGTATTTCTATTTAAAGCACTCTTCTCTTCTCCCTCTGTCCGATGTGGGACTGGGGGTTCCAACACTTGTATTTTCAGCTATTCACCCTTACGTATGAGATTATGCAGTTTTTTTCTCCAACAGTAAGGGCCGTAGAATTCCCACCTCCGACTATATAATTTGTTAAACTTTTGGATTTTGGAATTAGTTTTTGTATAATATACCTTGTTTGATTTTTACGAACATTTGATGTAAAAAATTTAAATTTAGAAGAAAAATTGTTGAGAAAATTGATTTTTTTTATAGATTAGTTGACGATTGGATGTGTATTTATAGAGTTTTGGAGGAGTTTTGGTGTGGATATGATTTAGGTTAATAATAATATTATTTTGACCATTGCATTTAAATTTGAGTTGTTGAATCTTTTTATTACCAATAAAATTCATTAAATTGAATTTGAGCAGTTTTTAAAAAGTATGTAGCTAGCTGTGCCACATTATATCAAAATCTAGGAGCCGCGACAACCATTAGATGCCAATGACGCACCAATCTAGGTCGTAGAAACCATGTTGCTGGTGTGCTCGCTAGCAGCCAATCCCTCCACCCTAGGTTGCTGACTCACACGGGGCCCTCGTGGGCTAGCCTTTGTTGTTGGTCTTCAAGCTATCTCCAACCCAAGGGGCTAAAATCTCAAAATTTTAGCCCCTTATTTTTAACTATTCACCCGTACGTATGAGGTTAAATAGTTTTTCCCTCCAACGGTAAGGGACCTATAATTCCCAGCCACTTTATAATTTGTCAACTTTTGTATTTCATTGATTTT
Source organism: Pyrus communis (assembly GCF_963583255.1). Taxonomy (NCBI): domain Eukaryota; kingdom Viridiplantae; phylum Streptophyta; class Magnoliopsida; order Rosales; family Rosaceae; genus Pyrus; species Pyrus communis. The sequence goes on from NC_084803.1 coordinate 37,789,450, forward strand.
TTTTTTCTAATAATTTTGGAACTAATTTTTATATAATCTATTAGACCTGACATTCATGTCGTCTTTCCCGTGTTCATGTCGTTTTCGTAAAATATCCGATATCTTAACGGGTCATGTCATGTAACATCTGTTAAAGTAAACGGGTAATATGACCCGACCTGAAATTGACCCATTAATATTACCAGGTATTATGACCCAACCCGTTACCTGTTAAAGAAAATATATTTTTGATAAATAATGAAAAAGAAAAATGTAATTTGACCCCCAAAAAATAGAAAACATAATACTAAATTAGTATATGCAAATCACATTGTAACATAAATATTACTTCAAAACATAAAAAAAAACACATTTGTCTTTCAAGTATTACATACCCCAAAATGAGAGCGTAATGAAAACTGACACACCCCGACCTGGAATCAAGGCGTCAGAACTCTGAAGTTAAGTGAGTGGTGCGCGAGAAGAATCCCATGATGGGTGACTCACTGGGAAGTTGCTTGTGTGAGTTCCGAGAAACAAAATCGTGAGGGCGTGGTCGGGGCCCAAAGCGAACAATATCGTGCTACAGTAGAGTCAAGCCAGGGATGTGGTGGGGACCCGGGCCGGGATGTGACAAAAACACACTATTACATTACTACAAAATACCAAATGTTCAAGATATGCAAAATGAAAGGAGTTGCATTTCAAGGTTGAGGATGCAATCACAAGCCTTTATATATGCTTTCAAAATTTTCAAACTTGTACATTAATTATTATGAATTTTAGTTATTTTGAACTCCCCTAAAATACTATTCATGAAGGTTTGTATGGTTCTAAAAATTTCAAACAGCGATGTACCCATCCTCGAATCGTAGAGGATGTGATCATGAGCATTTGCCTTATTTTTCACATTTTTTCACACTTGTAAATTAATTATTATAATTTTTTAACGTGTCTGGTATTTTTCGCACTTTTAAATTATTATAGTTTTTTAATCTCACTCTTTGCCTATAGTATACTACAAAAATAAATAAATAAACTTAATTTTTTAAAATTTATATAGGATAATAATACAATAATACATATTTGGTATACAATATATACATATACACTATGGCTATTGTATTTCATATTAAGTTATTCTATTAGTTTAAAACATTAATATCATAAAAAATAACATTTTTCTTAGCGTGTCGAAATGGGTTACCTAGGCGCCACCCTCACGTAAACCTATTAAGGATCCCTTATTAACGGGTTCTTATTGTGCGACCCGATAACTACCCGATTAGTTATCATGTCGATCCAAAACCCGTTATTTTTGTGTCGTGTAAGAAATTTCCAGGTCTATAATTTAGCTTGTTTTATGTTTACGAACATTTTGATGTAGAAAATTTCTAATTCAGAGGAAAAAAAATTGTTGTGATTTTTGTTTTAACAGATTAGTGGATGTGTGTATTTTTACAAGAGTTTTGGTGTCAGATCTGATTTCGATTAATTAATAATATTATTTTGACCGTTGCATTTAGTTTGAGCCTTTTGATTTTTTTTTTCTTATTATTTTTATTACTGTCAGAATTGATTAAATTGAATTTGAGCCATTGGATTTAAAAGGGATGTAGTTAAGCGCGCCACATTTGATCAAAATCCAGGAGGTGCATCAGCCATTGGTTTTCAGTTTCAAACTTTGGCCTTGAGTTTTCACCTTTTGGTTTTCATTTTTTAATTTTTTTAAAATAAAAAAAAACTGAAAGTAGTTACCAAACAAAATTTGATTTTTCAGTTTCAAAAAAGTGAAATTGAAAATGAAATGATTATCAAACGGTGGTTACAATTTCCAATTGTCAAAGTTTTGAGATCATCAAATGAGTTGCGTGATTTACTTTTCCCATATTACACTATAAAATTTTGGAAACATACCAATTTATGTCTTTGAGTTGTTTTAACTATATCTAGTCATTATTAAATGGGTAACGTGGTGAGTTTGAGATCCATTATGTGCTAACATGTTAGCCACACTTGCGCCACATGAAAAAAAAACTCATCATAGAACTTCGGTGTCTCCTATCGATGCTTTGTACCCTAAACGATAACCAGTTGCACAATATGGTCCATATGTGCAAGCTTAGCTTATACAACAAATTAAAAACATATCCTATTGCTACATATATGTTTTTGAGTTGTTTAATTGTCTAGTCATTAATTAAATGGGTAACGTAGCGAGTGTGAGATTCACTTATAAGCTAACGTGTTAGCCACACTTGAACCACATGAAAATAAATAAATCATCATAGAGCTTCAGTATCTCCAAAATTGATGCTTTGTAACCTAAAATAGTAACCAATCGCACAATTTAGTCCAAATGTGCAAGCGTGGCTTCTACAACAAATAAAAAAACATGTCCCACTACTACATATGGCACTTCATCAATACAATGATATATTAGACATAAACGGAGTATAAATTGATACAATTTTAAAAATTCAGAATGCAATATGAGAAAATTAAATACTCATGACCCATTTACAAAACCACCTCAAATTTTAAGGATATAAATTTGGTAATGCCATAAAAAAAAATACAAGTATTTAACAAAAATTATACTTTTACCACATTTTTCAACAACATTTGTACCGCCTCTTTAATAAAAGTGGGACACACATGTATTGTTGGACTCTCTCTGTTAGAAAGGTAATACAAATATAATATATAAATTATGTGACAAATGTAGCATTACTCGGTACTTAATAAGATCAAATTTTAAACCTACCTCAGTTGTACAATAAAGCCATCAAGTTACAACTTACAAGTAGAGTAGATTAAATTATTGAGTTTTCTCTACAACTCTACTTTAAGAGTTTTGGCCCATAACCATGTGAAACTTGGGTTGTACTTTCTTCCACCAGTCCACTAATGTACCTAGGGCCTAAAATATTTGTATTCAATTTTGTTTTTGTTTGACCCATGGGCCTTTTTCTTGGATCAATGCCTTGGGCTTAAGAACAACTCTCTTTTCACATTTGACATGCTATATATTTTGAGTAATTGACCGTTTTAGAAAGAAAACAAATTTGTGTTGATGAAATCGAAAGATTGACATCAATGACAGGATCGATGGGGACAGATCAAGGGAAATGTGTAGAAGACCCCTGTGTACATTTATTGGTACAATGTCAATAATGCGGTGCATGTTATTCAAAGAGAGGCAGAGAATTCTCTGCCCTTCTATTTCTCGTGTTTTCTTATTTTGTGTGATCACGGTTAAGTTACGTTAATATTTTATATTATTTTTTTATAGAGATAATAAGACAAAATGAATAGTAATATAAAATATTGACGTGATTTAATTGTGACTACACAAACAAAAAAACACGAAAAAACACAAAAAGTAGGAGGGCAGAGAATCTACCTCCTATTCAAAGATATAAATTGTGTATGTGTGTTTGATATGTCGTATATATATTTGAAATATTGTTGGTACTGGCAATAGAAAATTGTCAATTAGTTGTTCCCTGTTTGTTTAGGTTTTGCTTGGGCCTTAAGCCCCCTTTGTAACTAAATAAAAAACAGAACAAGTAATGATATTCATTTTTTTTTTCCAATACCAAGCCACGAAAAAATTGGTCTCTTTTTGTGTTTTCAGCTTTCCTAACTTGGTTTTAAAAAAAAAAAAAAAATATATATATATATATATATATATATATATATGTACCAATACTTTATTTTTATTTTTATAAATAACTCATTTTAAGGGGTTATGCGACAAACACTAGTTTGGTTGCTCACATTATTCCTAATATAGTCACTACAAAAGAAAATGAGTCATTGTTAACAATTCCAACTCCTGATGATATTTTTTTTAATTTTGAAGTCTATGAAGCATTTTAGTTCCTCGGGTCCAAATGGATTTGGCAGTTCTTTCTATTTTCAGTGTTGGTCTATTGTGGGTAATGACGTGGTTCAAGCAGTGCCAAGCTGTTTCTCTTAAGGGAATATCCTGCCTCACTTAACTCAAACTGAATGATTTTAATTCCAAAGGTGGATGGAGCAAATTCGATGAATCATCTTCGCTCTATTTCATCAGCCAATTTTTCATTTAAAATTATCACTACAATTTTAGTAGATTGTCTAAGCCCTACTTCTGCTCATATTGTCTCCCCCCAATGTTTCCACAAAAGGACGATCTATTGTGGATCCCATCATCTCACTTTTGAATGCATGAACCTCCTCGATAGATGTTGTAAAGGTAGAAATACTGCAATCAAGTTTGATATTCGACAAGCATTTGACACTTTGGATTAGGGTTTTCTTCTTCGGATTTTGGATGCTTTTGTATTTTTTTTTTTTTCCCAAAAATTTGATAGGATTAAAAGCACACCACAAAGTAGCATACAAATGTCCTATTAATTTTCCTTATTAACAATAAGATTTGTCAATTGTAGCATATGAAGAAGGGTCTTTCCCAAAAATTTGATAGGATTAAAAGCACACCACAAAGTAGCACACAAATGTCCTATTAATTTTCCTTATTAACAATAAGATTTGTCAATTGTAGCATATGAAGAAGGGTCTTTCCCATAGAAGATTGTTTTATCTAACTACTTAAAAAGTCACAAAAACTGGGCTGTTGTCCCTACTAACCAGCCACCGAAAAATAATTATTAGACCGACTTACACTTATCTAAAGTCTACGAAATTTTATATCCAAATACTAGACACGCAGAGCTACTCATACAAATTTTTGGGATTTTTGGAGTTGGTTTGCTATTTAAATTAAATCGAACAAAATCAGGACAAAAACAAATTTTTAAGTAGTTCACAAATTAAGAAAAACGAGTTAGGGGAATTGTTATCCACCACCAAATAATCATGCAAACATGTTATGTTTCATTCAAACTCCTTTTATTTCCGGATGAAGATGCTTAAGTTGGCTCAATGTTAGAACTCAACCTATTACTCTTTCTTATGTAGTATGTTAAGAGAATGATATTTTCAACTTAACTTAGTCCCTAGCATGCAATCTAGAATAGCGTGTTCATATATTTAACAAGTAGAAATCATTAAGAACGAAAGGAGTTTGAGTCATCACAAGGCATCATAAGTACTGGCGTTGTCTTACTTATCCTAGAAATTGATTCACATGTTAATCGCAATTAACAAGTACTACTCTAGAACATATGTAGGTCCTCATTCGACAAGGGCAGGCACATACATATTCATAGCATTAGAATCCTAGATATGCTTACTAAGTATGCATCCGTAGAAAACACATAAAGAATTCATCAATGAGACAAGTAGTGAACCAATTTTCATCCATTCATAAAAGTAATTTAAACGAAATGTCATAACAAACTTGCAATCATATTCAGGGCTTCAAACAGCCCCTAACTACTAAAAATTTAGTTACACAATCCTTAAGTTAAAACAAAAGATAGACATGAGTTTGAGAGAAATAGAACCGAAAAAAAATCGACTAAGGCTCCCCCTTTCCTTCCTTCCCCAACACTACTTTTAAACCAATTCTTGCTGCATCATTTTCTTCTCCTTAACTCACCCACTAATAGCCACTTAGTGATGACAATAAGTGAGAGGAAATGGTAAAACAATTGTAACTCCTTGGGTAGCCTTTTTGCCAATTACTCCCTCTTAATCCTCATCTTTAATTCCATTTCCTCTGATATTTGAATAAGTGTCAGCTGGTTTGTTCTTGATTGCATCAGTTTTGGCTACTAGTTTTATTGGATTTATTGCTTTCAATGCTTTCTTGTCAGTTACAAACTGTTCAGCCTCTTGGAAACCTTTCAGTATTAAAACGACCATAACTTCTTCTAGAAAAATGATATTAACAATCTGCAAAATGCTCCTGAAAATAGACATCCGTAGCTTTCCAAATAAGGCTCATTCTCTAATTCATTCTGAGTTGTCCGAAACTTGCTTGCACAAGAAGTTTTGACGAATTTGTTACTTAAAATTTCACTTGTGCTATTTTTCTTTTCTTTACTTGACAAATCCTACAAAATACAAAAACAAAGTAAATATCTCAAAAATATAAGGAACTAACTAAGAAAAGACAAGTGAATTTGATGTAAAATTTATATAAATAAGAGCTTATCAAGTAGGTTTCATGGATTGATTCATTCTATTCTAGCTTCAGCTCATCTTTCTATCCTTATTATGGTTTGGTTAAAGGTTTTTTCACTTATTCTCGTGGTATTCGCCAAGGGGATCCCTTGTCTCCTATTCTTTTTTCGTCTATCTGAGGAGGTTTTTAGCAAAGGTTTATCAAATATGGTGGAAGATGATCTAATTGACACTTTTTCAGTTCCCATAGGTTTGCTCTACCCTCTCCTATTCTTTTTGCAGATCATATTATGGTTTTCATGTGTGGAACTAAGCAATCTTTGCGTACCCTAATGAGTTTGGTGGAGGAATACAACTTGAATTATAGGTAGTGCATAAATAAATTAAAATCTTTAGTTTTTTCTTGGAAATATACAAGCAGTTGGCATACTCCAAAAGGTTCTTGATGTAAGTCAGGGAAATTTTCCTTTTACTTATCCAGGTAGGGTCGCCTAAAAAGGCTCTATTTTCAAGCCATTGCTGATAAGATTCGTTGCAAGTTGACGGCTTGGAAAGGTTCTTTGCTTTTGCAAGTGGGGAGACTCCAACTTATTAATTCAGTAATTCAAGAGCTCTTGGTTTATAGTTTTCAAATTTATGCTTAGCCTACTAATTTGTTACATAAGGTTCAGGGGTGGATTAGAAATTTCTTTTGGTATGGTGGTCAGTTAAAACGAGGTGTGCCTCTAATAGCTTGAACTTTTTTTGTAAGTTGAAAGAGGAGGGTGGTTTCGGTATCCGTGACCTTTTTGAATTTAACCGTTCTCTCCTTCTTAACAGATGCTGGGATGTAATTGCTTCTTCCTCTCCGGCTTTGAATTGGTTACGTAATAGATTTCTTAAAGATAACTTTCAATTGCTAAAATCTTATAAGTGGTCTTCTGTTTGGTTGGGGTTTTAAACAAGTGTGGCCCTCTTTCTATAGTTCTCTTCAATGGAGTATTGATGATGGTCCTAAGATTTCTTTTTTGTATGATAACTGGCTTGGAATACCTTTGCTCTCTAATATTGATGAGGTGGACATAATTCCTTTGAATTCTAAGGTAAATGATTTTATTCAAGATGCAAAATGATCTCTTCCCATTACCTTTAATTCTTCTTTTCCTCATCTTTTGGAGAAGATTATGAAGACTCCATTGCCGATTACGCACATGGATGATGCTTTATTTTGGACAAGTTCATCTTGTGGTACTGTTTCAGCTAATGAGGCTTTTCATTATTTCTCATCTCGTGCTCCACGTAGAAAATGGGCTAAAATGGTTTGACATCAATCTATTCAACCACGCAAAAGCTTAGTAGTTTGGAAAGCTTGTCATGGGAGATTGTTGACTGATGATTTATTTCAATGCCGAGATATGGCTTTGTCTTCTTTACGCTTTGCCACAATGCTAGGGAATCTTGTGACCATCTTCTTCTGCATTGTCCTCAAACTGTTGCTTTATGGAAATTGATTTTCATTCTTTTTGGCAAGTATTATGCTCCTTGGCAATTCATTGAAGATATTTTTTTTGGTTCTTTGGTCTCATCTTTCTCCAAATCTGTTATGAAACTTTAATTCTTGGTTATTTGCAATTTCTTTTGGTTGCTTTGGCCTAAAATGAACCGGATCAGGTTTGGGAACAAAAATTTTGCTATTGTCACATCCCAACATTGTCTTTTACGACATTCAAGGGAATCGGCTTCTATTGCTTTTTCTTCTTTCACCGGTTGCTTATCGTTCCTATACTATCCATGTTAAGAATTTCACCAATTTCTTTGGATGCTCTTAGTTTTATGCTTGTGTTTTGGCGTCCGCCTCCCGTTGGGTGGATTAAGATTAACACCGACTGATCTTGTAAGCGGAATGGTCAGGTGGGTAGTAGTGGTGTTTTTCGTGACTCTAGTAATATTCTTTTAGGAGCGTTTGCCTCCTCATCTTCTTATCCAATTGCAATTGTTGTTAAGATTGTGGCTATGATCGATGCAATTCTAGTTGCATGGGATAAAGAACGGCATAACATTTGGTTGGAGATAGATTCTATGCATTTCATCAGCCTTTTATCAGCTCACTCCATGAATGTTCCATGGTTTCTCAAAGTTTCTTGGGCACATTTTTTATGGCATATTGCTTGCTTGCGCTTGCATTTTTCGCATATTTTCAGGGAAGGAAATTGTTTAGCGGATGCTTTTGCTAATGTTGGCGCAGTGAATAGTAGTTTTACGTGGTGGGACTTGGTACCTGATTTTGATGCGACGTCATATAGAAGAGACTGTGTCGAGCTTCCAATCTTCCGTTCAAGATCACAAGGAGCAAATTATTAATGAGAAGGTGGTTATAGGCAATGAAATATGAGCAACATAACTATGGAAAAACAATTTTAGGTGATTGAACCTGAAGAATTCTTAAACTAGAACTTATCGTTTTGTTAATTGTTTTTAATGGGTATTGGCCTATCCCCCAACTTATTTAACTTCTCATTTTTATTATTAATAAAATCTAGTAGATGGAGGACGGGCAGAGGGTTTATAGGTGCAACGGTCCTTTCTCCTTCGAGAAAGGGTTGGTGCCTCGCACATGATTATTCACGAAGAGATAATCTCGTCTAATCCATCTTTGCAAATTATTAATTAAAAACAAAGTTGCAAGTCCTTAATTTGTACCAATATTTCATGATAATAACAAATTCGTCATCCAAACAAAATTAAGACTTTGTTAAACCAAGGAAGAACCAATATTAAATGTTCAGAATGTATTTAACTTTACTTTTTATAAGCCCATGGCTTTAATAGTATCAGAATTTGAGTTTCTTCTAGTTAAATTTGTGTTCTGATTAAGTATACGATTGAAACTATGAAATTCTTCCATGAAAAAATGAGAGAGAGAAAGAGAAGAAGCCATAGTAGATGGTTTTAATTGCGGAATAACTAATTAATTAAAAAGCTTGATGAACAGGCGAGCTTTCTCCATCACTGAATTTTATATTACATACATCACAAACATGAATTTTTAAATGTCCATGTGTATGACAAAACAAATGAAGAAAATATCGGACAAGTAAATTGACCAGTCTCTTTCGTCTGCCTTCCATTCTAGTGTCAAATATACTCATCTAGTTTGGGGGCTGCGCATATTGAATTAATGGATCAATCACCAAATCCCCTTCTTAACTTAAACGTTTATTATGAGAATCCTAATTCACATGTGCAAAGGACGTCTGACCAGCATTGGCAACCGTACAGTACATTTTCAGGTCTACTTTGGTGGACTGAGAAAAGTTTGAATTTATTTCATTTTGTAAGTGTCAATTTAATACTACAGTTTAATGGTATTCCTCTTCACTTATAAGCAAAATGTCTTAGGTTCGATTCTCGTCAAAAACGAATTTAGACCACATTAGTACTAAACCATTGTAAGACTTAACTCACTTCTCTACCTTCTTAGTGTAGATAATATCGTTTTTAATATATATATTCATTTTTGTAAGTGATATGACAACAAAGAAATAGAGAAATAATAATTGATCCAAGTGGAGAAAGAGGCGTAGAAGTTGTATCCCAAAATGCATTTCCTTTTCCAGTCTTCTTTTTGGCCGCCTACAACACATGCCCTTTTAAATTAAGTCTTTTTCTAATTGCAGCGAAGCAATCAAGAGCAAATGTTTACAACTTGGCATGTATCTAATTTAAAAGTAGAAGAACCAATGAGACACGATTACATCCCGCAAACAACTTGCATCACACATGGAGGCATGAAGAGCAACTAGACGGGCAGCACCTCTTACGGGCCGTTTGATAACTTTTTCTTTCTAGTTCTTGTTTTTTATTTTCATTTTTTAATTATTTTCCCCTTCCAATAAAAAATAAAATCCACACTATTACAAGCAAGAGCAAGCACATACAAAAAAGAAGATGACCGCATCTGTTTGCCTTCCGATGCTTCTTCCTCTTTTCTTTTACCTCGTTGCCTAATCCTAAATAGAATATGACGACGTAGGAATTCATAAGTAAACATATATAGTACCTATTTAGATATGCTTAAATGACATAATTAGAATGTAAATAACCTTATCCCGGTCTGATCCAGTGTGAGATGAACGTATAATCGTGGAGTCGACTCAATCATCAAATTATTGATTATAAGTTCATAACCTTGCCTAGTCCCATTTTGACGCAACAGATATTTTTCTGATCCAGAAGCTCATTATAAAGGCTTTCAGTATGGTATCTAGTTGGATCAAGTTTCTGTGTCTTGAGCAACAAGAATGGTCATTCCCAGTGAAGTCGACGGACTTCGCCTACCTTTCTGAGATACATAATGTGGTGGTATCATGGGTCCGTTTGAGCAGCTTAATCCAATCAAAGTTGTTGAGCCATGACCGAACTTCTGAAATATGTATACACTACTACAATATTAGCTTTAGGTGGCAAATGATGGTGACGGATATTAGAAAAATCCTGTCGGATAAATTATATTCGACACATCATTTAATTAGTGGCGGATATTAGAAAAATCATGTCAGTTATATCCGACATAAAGTCCTAGCGGATATTTAGTGGCGTATATCAAAAAAATCATGTCGGTTATAACAGTATTTTTGAATCCTTTTTTAAAATATTTTTGACAGATTCTAGCGGTTTTTAAGTTAATGGTGGCGGTTATAATCTACAAAAATTGACTATTTTATTATTTTACTTTCTAGCGGCTATTATTTTAGTATTCTAGCAGTTATAACCGATATAAGTGAAAATTTTATTATTTTAAAATGTTATATTCATTAAAAATAAATAAATAAGCACATTTTAATTTTTTTTTTCACTCATGACGTTAAAGTCTAATGAACTCAATTCTCACGAGCCATAAATTTTCTAAGAGAATAATAACAACATACTACAATCTGACGCTCTATCATTTTTCTAATAAGGATTATGCTCCCTCACACGTAGGCCTGGCAATTTCTGACACGACCCGATAACCCGACACGACACGACACGAAATTAACAGGTGTTTGGGTCGACACGATAACGAATCGGGTCTTATCGGGTAACCCGATAAGCACCTGTTAAGATAACGGGTTGGGTCGGGTATACACGTGGGTAAACACGATACACGATAAGCAGAATATTATTTTTATAATTTTATAACCCTAAAAAAATACTGTAATAATTATATACATTAATTTTACAATTTTATACCCCTAAAAATTATAATAAATATATATATATATATATATATTAAATTAACTATAAAATTTATAATAATTATAATAATTATATATACTATAATAATTATACTCCCAAAATATTAAGTCTATCTATACTAATTATATATACATATATTAAATTTTATAAAAACTATAATAATTATTAATTAATAATTTAATATGCATGATCATGCATTGCATATTTGCATGATTTTGCATCCATTGAAATTTGATGCGTCAGGACTCAGATGTGATTTGTTTCCATTCTCAAATTTCAATAATCAATTTCTTGCCATTGCCATTTGCCAACTTGCCGCCCTTTTTGAAAAAAAAAATGGAGGGAAAATGAAAATGTTAAGAAAAGTTGAAAATAAAACAAAAAAGTGAGGGAATTAGGGAAAGATGTTGGAGGGAAAAGTGAAAATGATAAGAAAAAGTTGAAAAGAAAACAAAAAAGAGAGGGAAAAATGAAAATTAATAGAAGTGGTGAGAATTTTTTTTTTTTTTTTTTAAGTTATTAACTTTTTATCACACACATGACTGTCATGACATATCTCACTATTTTTATAATGACACACGTGACACGTGATGTATGTACTATTCCGTGTACCAGTCAATTATAATTTATACATACAAAATAAATAGATTTAAATCTACTTAATAAATATATGTATATACACACACACACACGGAACTTGATTGATGGCATACGAATTCTCCAAAACTAATTTCAACGATCCCAACCGTCAAACTTGTTTGTATATGCTTTGAGATCACATCAACAAAAAATCATAAAAAATAAACATTCAGAGATCAAGTAACGGGACAAAGCTTTTCAACGGTTATAAACGAAAAATCACGATTTAACGGTTATTTTAACTCTGATTTTGATGATTTTTTATAACTACACTCCTTGACCCTATATGAATACAATGAATGAATTCGATCTTCAATTTAAAATATTTACACAAGTGGATACCACAAAATCTTTTGTTATACTTAATGAAAGTATAAATAAACTCTAAGTGTTAGTCAATCTATCGTTTTACGAATTCTCCAAAACTAATTTCAACGATCCAAACCGTCAAAATTGTTTGTATATGCTTGGAGATCACATCAGCAAAAAATCACAAAAAAAAAAAACATTCAGAGATCAAGTAACGGGACAAAGCTTTTCAACGGTTACAAACGAAAAATCACGATTTAACGGTTATTTTAACTCCGATTTTGATGATTTTTTATAACTACACTCCTTGACCCTATATGAATACAATGAATGAATTCGATCTTCAATTTAAAATATTTACACAAGTGGATACCACAAAATCTTATGTTATACTTAATAAAAGTATAAATAAACTCTAAGTGTTAGTCAATCTATCATTTTATGAATTCTCCAAAACTAATTTCAACGATCCAAACCGTCAAAATTGTTTGTGTATGCTTGGAGATCACATCAGCAAAAAATCACAAAAAAAAAAACATTCAAAGATCAAGTAACGGGACAAAGCTTTTCAACGGTTATAAACGAAAAATCACGATTTAACGGTTATTTTAACTCCGATTTTGATGATTTTTTATAACTACACTCCTTGACCCTATATGAATACAATGAATGAATTCGATCTTCAATTTAAAATATTTACACAAGTGGATACCACAAAATCTTATGTTATACTTAATAAAAGTATAAATAAACTCTAAGTGTTAGTCAATCTATCGTTTTACGAATTCTCCAAAACTAATTTCAACGATCCAAACCGTCAAAATTGTTTGTATATGCTTGGAGATCACATCAGCAATAAATCACAAAAAAAAAATATTCAGAGATCAAGTAACGGGACAAAGCTTTTCAACGGTTATAAACGAAAAATCACGATTTAACGGTTATTTTAACTCCGATTTTGATGATTTTTTATAACTACACTCCTTGACCCTATATGAATACAATGAAGGAATTCGATCTTCAATTTAAAATATTTACACAAGTGGATACCACAAAATCTTTTGTTATACTTAATGAAATTATAAATAAACTCCAAGTGTTAGTCAATCTATCGTTTTACGAATTCTCCAAAACTAATTTCAACGATCCAAACCGTCAAAATTGTTTCTATATGCTTGGAGATCACATCAGCAAAAAATCACAAAAAAAAAACATTCAGAGATCAAGTAACGGGACAAAGCTTTTCAACGGTTATAAACGAAAAATCACGATTTAACTGTTATTTTAACTCCGATTTTGATGATGTTTTATAACTACACTCCTTGACCCTATATGAATACAATGAATGAATTCGATCTTCAATTTAAAATATTTACACAAGTGGATACCACAAAATCTTATGTTATACTTAATAAAAGTATAAATAAACTCTAAGTGTTAATCAATCTATCGTTTTACGAATTCTCCAAAACTAATTTCAACGATCCAAACCATCAAAATTGTTTGTATATGCTTGGAGATCACATCAGCAAAAAATCACAAAAAAAAAACATTCAGAGATCAAGTAACGGGACAAAGCTTTTCAACGGTTATAAACGAAAAATCACGATTTAACGGTTATTTTAACTCCGATTTTGATGATTTTTTATAACTACACTCCTTGATCCTATATGAATACAATAAATGATTTCGATCTTCAATTTAAAATATTTACACAAGTGGATACCACAAAATCTTATGTTATACTTAATAAAAGTATAAATAAACTCTAAGTGTTAGTCAATCTATCGTTTTACGAATTCTCCAAAACTAATTTCAACGATCCAAACTGTCAAAATTGTTTGTATATGCTTGGAGATCACATCAGCAAAAAATCACAAAAAAAAAAACATTCAAAGATCAAGTAACGGGACAAAGCTTTTCAACGGTTATAAACGAAAAATCATGATTTAACGGTTATTTTAACTCCGATTTTGATGATTTTTTATAACTACACTCCTTGACCCTATATGAATACAATGAATGAATTCGATCTTCAATTAAAATATTTACACAAGTGGATACCACAAAATCTTATGTTATACTTAATAAAAGTATAAATAAACTCTAAGTGTTAGTCAATGTATCGTTTTACGAATTCTCCAAAACTAATTTCAACGATCCCAACCGTCAAAATTGTTTGTATATGCTTGGAGATCACATCAGCAAAAAATCACAAAAAAAAAAAAACATTCAGAGATGAAGTAACGGGACAAAGCTTTTCAACGGTTATAAACGAAAAATCACGATTTAACGGTTATTTTAACTCTGATTTTGATGATTTTTTATAACTACACTCCTTGACCCTATATGAATACAATGAATGAATTCGATCTTCAATTTAAAATATTTACACAAGTGGATACCACAAAATCTTTTGTTATACTTAATGAAATTATAAATAAACTCCAAGTGTTAGTCAATCTATCGTTTTACGAATTCTCCAAAACTAATTTCAACGATCCAAACCGTCAAAATTGTTTCTATATGCTTGGAGATCACATCAGCAAAAAATCACAAAAATCAAGTAACGGGACAAAGCTTTTCAACGGTTATAAACGAAAAATCACGATTTAACGGTTATTTTAACTCCGATTTTGATGATTTTTTATAACTACACTCTTTGACCCTATATGAATACAATGAATGAATTCGATCTTCAATTTAAAATATTTACACAAGTGGATACCACAAAATCTTATGTTATACTTAATAAAAGTATAAATAAACTCTAAGTGTTAATCAATCTATCGTTTTACGAATTCTCCAAAACTAATTTCAACGATCCAAACCGTCAAAATTGTTTGTATATGCTTGGAGATCACATCAGCAAAAAATCACAAAAAAAAAACATTCAGAGATCAAGTAACGGGACAAAGCTTTTCAACGGTTATAAACGAAAAATCACGATTTAACGGTTATTTTAACTCCGATTTTGACGATTTTTTATAACTACACTCCTTGATCCTATATGAATACAATAAATGAATTCGATCTTCAATTTGAAATATTTACACAAGTGGATACCACAAAATCTTATGTTATACTTAATAAAAGTATAAATAAACTCTAAGTGTTAGTCAATCTATCGTTTTACGAATTCTCCAAAACTAATTTCAACGATCCAAACCGTCAAAATTGTTTGTGTATGCTTGGAGATCACATCAGAAAAAAATCACAAAAAAAAAAACATTCAAAGATCAAGTAACGGGACAAAGCTTTTCAACGGTTATAAACGAAAAATCACGATTTAACGGTTATTTTAACTCCGATTTTGATGATTTTTTTTAACTACACTCCTTGACCCTATATGAATACAATGAATGAATTCGATCTTCAATTTAAAATATTTACACAAGTGGATACCACAAAATCTTATGTTATACTTAATAAAAGTATAAATAAACTCTAAGTGTTAGTCAATCTATCGTTTTACGAATTCTCCAAAACTAATTTCAATGATCCAAACCGTCAAAATTGTTTGTATATGCTTGGAGATCACATCAGCAAAAAATCACAAAAAAAAAACATTCAGAGATCAAGTAACGGGACAAAGCTTTTCAACGGTTATAAACGAAAAATCACGATTTAACGGTTGTTTTAACTCCGATTTTGATGATTTTTTTATAACTACACTCCTTGACCCTATATGAATACAATGAATGAATTCAATCTTCAATTTAAAATATTTACACAAGTGGATACCACAAAATCTTATGTTATACTTAATGAAAGTATAAAAAAACTCTAAGTGTTAGTCAATCTATCGTTTTACGAATTCTCCAAAACTAATTTCAACGATCCAAACCGTCAAAATTGTTTGTATATGCTTGGAGATCACATCAGCAAAAAATCACAAAAAAAAAAAACATTCAGAGATCAAGTAACAGGACAATCTTAAAAACAAAAACTCTTTATCCTTGCACATTTAATATTTGTAATAGATTAGTAGTGTATGTATTATTTTTTTTATTAGGCTTTCATTTTCGAGTGTAGATATAGTACTTGAACGAGAAATGTTTTAATGTTTTCAAGTAATATTTATGTCGCAATGTGTGGTATGTGCAAATTTTAAAAAAATATTTTTTTTTCTTAACGGGTCATAACAGGTCATAACGGGTCGGGTCACTTTACCCGTTGGGTAAAGTGACACGACCTGATAAGGACCCGTTAAGATAACGGGTGTGACACGACACGACCCGTTAAGATAACAGGTGTTACACGAAAACGACACGAACACGACAGACACGACCCGTTTGCCAGGCCTACTCACAGGCAAGCAACAAGATACAAAGAAATTCAAACAATTTTTTTTAATGCGTCACAAAGCACATTGTCTGGCACATAAACACGCATGAACGTTTGCTGTACTTTATCATGTCTGATTTCATTATTTTAAAATGTTATATTGATTAAAAATAAATAAATAAATACATGTTTTAAATAAATTTTTTTTTTCACTCATGGCTGTCGGATATAACCGGCACGAACAAAGAAAAAGTTTGGATGGCCGCCAGAATAATCTGTGAATGTTTTTTTTTTTTGCGATTTTTTACACATGCTATCTCAGAGTATATTCAAACATATTTGACGGTTTGATCTTTAAAACTAGTTTTATAGAATGCATATCCTATGAAATTGATAGATTTAACAAACACTTAAGAGTTAATGTTATACTTCCATTAAGTATACAATAAGATTTATCCACTAGTGTAAATATTTTAAATTGAAGATCGAATTCATTCATTGCATTCTTATGGGGTCGAGGAGTGTAGCAATAAAAAAGCATCAAAATTGGAGTTAAAATAGCTGTTAAATTATGATTTTTCGTTTATAACCGTCGAAAACTTTTGTTCTATTACCTAATCTCTGAATGTTTTTTTTTTTGGTGATTTTTTACATATGCGATCTTGGAGTGTGTACAAACAAGTTTGACGGTGGGATCGTTGAAAAACATTTTTAAGAATGTGTATCGCATCAAAACTGTAGATTAAACGAACACTTAGAGTTAATGTTATACTTCCCCGTCAAGTAAAAAATAAGATTTTGTGGTATTCGCTAGTGTAAATATTTTAAATTGAAGATCAAATTTATTCATTACATTCTTATAGGGTCGAGGAGTGTAGCTGTAAAAAATAATTAAAATCGGAGCTAAAATAACCGTTAAATTGTGATTTTTTGTTTATAACCGTCGAAAACTTTTGTTCCGTTACATAATCTCTGAATGTGACAGCCCATCCCTAAAAAGTTTGATTCTTATAATTTTATTATATGAAATTATGGGAATACCCTAGTGGCAAAGCATGATTTTTCGAGGATGCATGTGATTCTCGTATATTTTGTTATGTTTCTCGACATATTTCGATAGACCTCAATTTTACAGACGCGTAGGCACAAGTAGAAATGAAATTGGGGTTACCGTTAAAGTTTTGTTGAGTTGCGAACCCGAAAGTATTTGGAATGAATCACTATTTTAATTATCTTACACTATATTTTAATTATTATTATTATTATTAAATGAGTTTTATGATATATGTGTGTGTGTGTGACTTGTGAAAAAAGGGGAAGGAGGAGATTGGGCAGAGCTGCCCAATCGGAGAAGAGAAGTGGAGAGGGCTGCTGCCCTATCAGGAAGAAGGAGATGAGGATTGGATGAATGGGAGAGAAAAGAAAGGAGAGAAGGGGGCATGGGGGATCCCAAACCCGCGAGTGGGCGACCCGACCTGGTTGGGTTTTCTTGCCATTTTCGACGGGTTTTAGCCCTTTCTCCGGTGAATCACTTCAAACTAACACTTGGAAAACCCTCCATGACTTCCCCTCTCCCTATTAAACCCCGAATATCATGAAATTTGGCCTTGATTTTGGGAAAAATTGCACCAGTGGGTGCGATGAACCCGTGCCTTCGATTCCCCCAATTCTAAAACGATTCCATCCAATTAATACCACCATTAGACTCCCCTTGAGGTCTGGAACAAAGCTCATTCATTGGTTGGGGCATCGGATTTGTTTTGGAGACGAATCAAGAACACCCAAAAACAAGGGTTTCCAGCAGTTCGTGACCAGTTTGAGGGGTTTTCCGACCAAATTGGCCTTGGCTGCAGGTATAAAGTTTGCTTTACTCTTTGAGATCTTTATTTCTGTCAATTTTGAAAATTTTTAGAAATAGTTGAGTTTTCCAGTGAGCTGGGACGGTCGACCACCACCCGCAGCGGCTGGTACGGCGACGCATGGACAGGGAGTCGACATTGTGTTTTTATGCAAATTTGGTTATTTTAATTATGTCTTTGAGACCTAATTGTTGTGGTTTGAATATTAGTGTGATTGTTGTATATGTTGGATTAAATGAGTATATTTGGATTTGGTTTGAACTTTTGAAAGGCGAACTACGAATGGCTTGATCGCTATTTAGGGTACGTAGGCAGTCTAACGAGACGTCAATATGTGAGACTTCACCTTATGATTTGATGGTTAAGTGTTGGTCATAAATCAATGTGTGAGAAATCGTGAAATTGAAATGGAAAATAGTAAGTATTGATAGTTTATTAAACTAGTGTTTAGTTGGGCTTATCACCGATAATTATTCCCGCAAATAAATAGTTTGGGAGTGGGGCGTTATAGGTTATGCGTTTTATGCCATATTATGTGTGTGTGTGTGTGTGTGTGTGTGTGTGTGTGTGTGTGTGTGTGTGTGTGTGTGTGTGTATTTGGAAATACTATGATATGGTTGAGTTTTAGATTGCCTCAGGGCATACCCATATGCATATTACCTGCATATAATTGTTGTGAATGCTTGGAAGTGCTAAGATGAACGCGGGACGCGCAAGTAAGTTCAGGTGAGTTTATAGTGTTATTTGAAATGATTGAGTTATGGCATGACTATATTCATGTTTTGGGGTAACTCCGACACTATCGTACAGGTTGCAATAATGGGCAACTCCGACATTGTCGTACAGGTTGCAATAATAGGCAACTCCGACACTGTCGTACAGGTTGCCTATGAATCGTTCATGCCATATTAGATGTATTTAGAACTCATAAACTTGCACCCCGGTGTTAATGCTCCCGCCCGTGGTTAGGGCATAGTCCTTCACGTGATGTTCACCTCCCGCACCAGATGCTCACCTTGGATCCAAGTTAGGTGTATAGTCCTGTCGTACAGACCACTATAGGTGGTTCCGACTCGTAGGTGAACCGCGATCATTCGCACAGTTTTCACGTGATCGCAGTACTTAAGTGTATTTATTTACACCTAGTCCTGTCGTACAGACCACTTTAGATGGTTCCGACTCGTGTGCAGGCATACTTGTTGAGCTATTGATTCAGACATACATGTCATGTTAGGTGACTCCAGCTGACATATCATTTGCATTGATTATAACACCTGGCTTACATATTTTATGTTGAGATATTTGACATGGCATATATGTGGATTTTTCTATTCCAAGCATGGTTTTGACATACATACATATTCTATTTTCTAGGAAATTACACAGGTGTTATGGCGATGGGTTAGGACCTTGAGAAGAGAAATGGTTTTGAAAAGCTTTGTTTTCGCCCACTCACATTTTCTATTTTTGCACCCATCCAGATTCTAGTATCAAAGTTTCCGTATCGACAAGAAATCGTGGCACTTCCCAGTGCAGGTGGCTTCTTTTGACGATATAATTATTATTTTACCTTATTGTACTTTATTTATGCTCTGTATCACATGTGAATGAGCCCATACCCGCTCACCACGCACTCGTGTATTTAGGCACTTTTATGTTTAAATTTATTCATAGTTTGCCCATTATCACAGTTTATGGCTTCGTCACCTTACTGGTGTCGGCCATGACAACTCGATTCGAAGTCCTAATGGATATTCCAGGTCGGGGTGTGTCAGTTTGGTATTAGAGCCAGGTTGGGCAGTATTGCGTTCATCACACGCGTGATGAAAGTATTCTTAGTTTTTGTGTCTGATGTTCAAATCTTGCCACCTTGTCGTATACTGAAAATATGCTAGCTTTTCCTAAGTTTCGGGCAGTTTTGTTGTCTTGACAACATTTTAGAAAATCATTTTGGCTAATGTCCTTAGAATTAAAGCAAAGATATTTCTTGTGAAGGAAAGGTGTAGATTTGAGGCAAGTTGATGGCCTAAGTTAATGTGTTGATAACCGTGTATCACCGGAGATTTTATCGAATAATTCTATCATTATTCGTCCACCGTTAGTATAGATCCTTTTGAGATTGGAAATTCCAACTAGTTTTGATTTCTTGGTAGTATCTGTTAGAATATCACCTGTTAGAATTCCTGCGAAGTCTATTTTTGTCAAGAATCTAGAACTGTCTCGCATGATGATAGTGCTAAGGTGGTAGCACTTGACGGAAGAACATTTTGGGAAATTACTTTTGGTCCTTAGTAGTTCTAATAATTTGTGATGTTACTTTTTGATCATCAAGAAACCTTGTTAGCTCATTCTTAAACTCGACCTTACTACTTTTTGGTTTGAGGTAATAACGGAATTGTTTAGTCGTCCAGCATAATTCATTATTTTTTGAATTGTCCGACCCTTTGATATTTTAGTCTGCGTCAGTTCTGTTTGTACTCTCAGTTTCACCTCCTGGTATTAAAGGTAATTTGGTTGATTTTGAGTCACTAGCCTGTTCCCCATATCATTTCGGATATTGACAAACTGTTCAGGAGGACCATTTCGACATTTTGCATATTTAATCCAGACATTGAAATTGCATATTTAATTCTGTTGATGCACAAAATCGGCGAGGACTTTGGTACAACAGAAAGTGTCAAGTTTGTGACCTTCGCTAGGTTGCTCTGGTCATTAGTGTGGATAAGTATGTAAATGAATAGAGACAGGGAAGCAAATAACACAAGATGTACGTGGTTCACCCAGATTGGCTACGTCCATAGAGTAGAGGAGTTCTCATTAGTTGTGAAGGGTTTACACAAATACATAGGTTCAAGCTTTTTTTTAGTGAGTTCTAGTGAATAGTTGAGTACAAATGACATTAGGGATTATTGTGGGAGAATGATCCTCTTTTATAGAAGAAAGTTTCTAGTTTTGTTCTGACATTGACACGTGTCGTGTTGTGATTGGCCTCTAATACCGACACGTGTTACGCTGTGATTGGCCTCTGATACTGACATGTGTCGTGTTGTGATTGGCCTCCTGGTTGGAGGAAAAGTCTTGTGGGTCCTTGACGGTATGCTATTGACCGGTGCTTAGTAGTTTCGGAATTAGTCAAGTATAGTACAAACAAATTCAGGAGGACCACTCGTCCCAAAATTGCAGAAGATAGTGAAGAAAAACGAGAGGCTCTGTTGGTGGCCACTGCTTCTCTGTTTTCTCTCTTCTTTCTCTTCTTTATGTGTGTGTGTGGGTGGATATTTACAGAATGTGGAAGAATGAGTTGGAAGGGGAAAGGTGGGTGAGAATACGTAAGAGGAAGGAAAAGGTCGTTGGAGAAGAAGGAACAAGAGGAAGATGGTAAGTTGATAACCACGTTGTGCGGGAAGGAAGGAAGCAACTGTCTCTCTCCTCTCACTCTCTGGCTCAACTTGAAAGGGAAAGAAATAATTCAGATTGTTTATATTTTATATATTCTTAATATATTTTCTGTCGGTTTTATCTGACAAGAATGCTTTTATTTATTCATTGTTAATAAATTCTCTGTCGGTTATATCTGACAAAGTCCTGTCGATTTTAGTATTTTCTATTGGTTATATCCGACACAATTTCTGTCTGTTTTAGAGTATTTTCTGTCGGAAAATTCATTTCTCGACGTTGGCAATTCTGTCGTTTAGTATATCTGCCACTGCATCCATTTTCTATTGGTTTTTGCTTAATATCCAACAGTAATATATGTTTTTTGTCGATTTTTAAACAACCAGTTATAAATAATTTTATAGTAGTGATATTAAAATCCGTCTTACTCTGATTCTAAAAAATTCGTGATCCCACATGGTTGGTACTTTTCACTTCAAATATCTGTTCCTACAATACTGCCAGCTACTCTGGTGCAGTTGGAAGACCCAAAAAAAAAAAAAGGTATTATATTATTACATATGACGTATGAAGGCATTATTGTTGTCCTAAAGGTCGAATGAGAAAACAACCCAATATTTTTTGCAACACACGTCAAATGTTCTAGAAGATCATATACTATAGGTGTAGGAGAAAATTAGTCACATATATCCAGCTCCAGCTATACAACCCGACTTAACTAGCTAATAGATTCTCGTTTTCATCGCATTGACCATCCTACAAGCCTAAAGTCCACAATAAACATGTACAGCCAACAAAAAGAATCAAACTACCGTACACACATGGGAATCATTGCTATCCCAAAACCCTACATCACCATTAATCATCTTATTAAACACCAAATAATCGACAAATAATCCTTTTTATTGAAAAGAAATCCTAAATAATTATTATTTGATGAATGATAAAATTATTACACTATATTTAAATTACAAGGTCTGTGTAAAATGCAAACGTTATAAAAAAAAAAAGTACATTACTCTAATCAATTTCATTTGACCCAAAATCCGGCTAAATAAGATCCTTATCTAATCCTCCATATAATTTTTTTACTTTCCTAGTGGCCTTCCACCCTCGTCGTTAGTCAACCTTCAAAACTCCTTGCTTTACAAGTCCACACGACTCATTCAAATCCTTCATTTCATTCCCACTTTCCCTTTCCTCTTCACAAACCTCATGGAGTAGCGCCAAGCCTTTTTTTTCTCACCTTCCTATTTTTTCTTCTCTTTCGAGCAGCAAATCCTAATA
Organism: Pyrus communis; assembly: GCF_963583255.1. Classification (NCBI taxonomy): domain Eukaryota; kingdom Viridiplantae; phylum Streptophyta; class Magnoliopsida; order Rosales; family Rosaceae; genus Pyrus; species Pyrus communis. The sequence continues at coordinate 37,812,501 of NC_084803.1, forward strand.
ATTCACGAGTCATGAAATACACCATTCATGCAGTCTTGCTATGGACGCTCAGCTTCCTCCTGTTGTCGCAGCCGATCACTGCGCAAACCGCATCGCCTCCTCAGCCGCAAACCAACGGCTCAAGCTCGCCGAAATTCAACCTCAAGATGGCGGTGGTAATGGTGGTTCTCGTAGTTGCGTTCTTCATCTTGGGCTTCCTCTCCGTCTACACCCGTCAGTGCGCCCAGACCCGCCTCCAGGGGCGCGTGGACCTCGCACTTCGAAACGGCTCCCTCATGGCGCGTGGCCTTGACCCCGCTGTCATCGAAACCTTCCCTGCCTTCATATACTCCGACGTCAAGGCGCTCAAGCTCGGCCAGGGCGCTCTGGAATGTGCCGTATGTTTACAGGAGTTTCAAGACCATGAAACGCTGCGTTTGATCCCCAAGTGCGATCACGTATTCCACCCCGATTGTATTGACACGTGGCTGCTCTCTCACTCGACTTGCCCGGTTTGCCGGGCTTACCTGGTTCCTAAACCCGGAGAAGAGCCGTACACTTGGGTTGATCCGAATGAAGAGGATATCGAGTCGGGTCAATCTGACACTGCGCCGTGTAGAGCAGAAGCATCACCACCTTCGCTACCGTCGCATATGCCACCCCGCCAAGTGTCAGTTCGGATAGTGGAAGATCAAATCAAAGAGGAGGAATCTCCATCTCCAGCACCTCCAGTGTTTATCAATCTGGTGAATGGAAGTGAAGCCTACAATCAAAGAGGCCCACCTCGGTCTAGGTCAACGGGTTTTGGACCGCCTCGGTCGAGATCAACCGGGATGCGATTTACTAGAGTATTATTTCCACGATCACATTCGACCGGACACTCGCTGGTTAAACCAGGTGAGAACGTCGAAAAGTTTACACTAAGGTTACCGGACGAGGTACGTGCTCAACTAGTGAATTCAGCCTTGATTCGTAGCAGGAGTAACAACGTGGCATTTCCAAGGGCCGGCAGTGTGAGAAAAGATTTAAGTAGTGAGAGTGGGCGTGGAAAAAGCCCCGGTTTGTTTGAGCGGTTTGACCCAAGTTCGCGGTCCAACCGGTCGGGGCGATCAGGCCGTTGGGCTTTCTCAATGTTGCCGCCTTTTGTGTCTAGAAACGGGTCTGTTAGGAACCAAAGTGGTGATAACGACGTTGCAACTCAGTCGGCAGCTGGGCCATCGGAATTGATTAGAGCACCGTTGGACCATATTGGCGGCGATGAACGGTCAGCTGATACCTTACGGCCAAGGGATCAAGTTTAAACAAAGGAATACGTTTAGGTAGTTTGAGTAGATTGAAATTTTGTGTACATATCCTTTTAAAATTGAGTTCATTGTCTTTGTTTTTATTCATTTCAAAAGTTTGAAAGAGAATACGTGTAAGAAAATGATGTGATACCTACCAATTTTTTTTAAAAAAAATGGATATAATCGTCCATTTGTTGTGACAAAAAATTGATTACATTTCCCTTGCTAACTTATGTTTTATTGAAAACAATGTCACTTTTACTCTATCATTGTATCATGTAAGAAGATATTATTGTGAATCTATTAAAGAAGGAAAAAAAAACAAAAATTTAATAAGTTAGAAGGGACATGAAGCCAAACCCTAACCAGAAGTAGAAATTATTCAAAACAAAAATCAATTAAGACAACTCCTAAGAGAAACGAAAATTGGAAGTCCCAAAAGATTATGTAGAAAAGCGGCAATAGCATACGGCGAACAAGAATCTCACCATTGAACCCCAACATGATCAACACTATAGTTTGCCAAACAATCTACCATCTGATTTTTTTTGCGAAAGATGTGAGAAAATCAAATATGCAAGGGAGATAGAAGTACCACAATTTGCCAAATCAACCGATAAACGCCAAGGCACTTGAGAAGATCCATTAGAAACGAAATGCATTGCCAAACAAGAATCACCCTCAATCCAAAGCAAATGCAACCTCCTCGATCCAAAGTCATATTAACAACATGAATAATAGCTTTAAGTTCCGTCTCCAAGGTAGCAGCAATGCCAAAAGATACTGCAAAGCATCCAAGACAATGATCTAAGTGGGCACATAAATTACCACAAAAATCAACCATGCTTGGAGAGCCACGAGGTGCACCATTAGATTTTAACTTTAACTTGAAAAGCACAAGGAGAAAATCAAAGAACCTTATGAATTCCATGTTGTGAAATCCCGTTTCTGGATTTCACTATTGTAATTTATGAATTATGTATTCACGGGATTTTATATTATTGTTGTGATTTATTTTAATTTTGTTAATTTTAAATTTTTAGTTAACTAGTTACAAAGTTTGAATTTTCGTCATTGGTCATTTAAAATCCATAGGACCTTTCGGGATCAAACTTAGTATTTTCAGATAGAGTTCAATCCAAGGAACGAGTAGGCGTTCGCGAAACAGAGTTATGACGAGGAATAAATAAACAAAAAAAAGGCAGGGATATTGCGGTAATTATGAGTTTCTATTTATAGAATGTCCCAGAATATGGGACAAGGGGGACTCTAATGTCAGGTGCAGTTTTTTTTATGGTTAAGAGTAAATGAGGACGTTTTTAGTGATTAGGGCATATAATTACTTTCATGTCATTTTTTTTTGTTATAATAATCATTTTTTGGTTATAGTCGTCACAAACTTTAAAGAGTGGCTATAATTCTATATGAGATCCAAATTTTGGTTACTTTTCTAAATTTTCCATCAAATATTGGGTTGTTTCAGTAGTTTGTGGGGTGCGTATAAAGCAACCAATTTTAATTCATTACATTCATTTGCTCATAAAATGTTAATGACTCGTTCCTATTTCCTTTTCTGTTTTTCTTTGTTTTTAATACAATTAAATTTGGAGATAAGGAAAAAGTAAGAGTGCTGCTAGTGTCACCCAACAGTCATATTTCTTCACAGCACCTTATATATTCTCACACACCACTAAAAATTGAAAAATGAAAATCCTCTTTTCTCACCCACCCTGATTCCTAAAGTAACCTTATTGATGTATTTTTTTTTTCCTTTAACATGAAACAAATAAAATAAAACAAAAAAAATGAAGGAATACTCAGATAAACCAGCATTTGTATCCACTTAGCCGACGCGACAACTTCAGAAGGGTAGGGTCGCAGCTTCACTCAGTGGAAACACCCCTCTCTCTCCTAAGTTCTGCACCGGACTACGAATGGCCAGCAATGATGGATTCAAATTCTCTCTCTGCTTTCTCTATCTATCGGTCTTCTCCTCTTCTCTCTTTCATCCATACTGGTTCTTATCAAGAACAATGGCATAGAGACAAGGCCTCGTCTTTTTCTTCACAAAGTCTCCTTCCTTCGACTGCTCTCCTATGATTGCGTCATCGAAATCAAGGAGACTGACCTGAAAAGTTCGAGTTCGGAATAGTGGGTAGGAGGAAAATGGTGCACGATTGCAGTTTTAGTCGGGCTATTGGATATTTCTTGGTGTCATTAGTGTTTTTTTGGTCTCTTTGCCATAAAAGATGGTCTGGTGGGTACTAGTTAGTGAAGTTAAGAATTCTCTTTTATCTCTTTTTGATTTTTAGAACCTTATTTTATTTAGGTCTACGATGTCATTTTGCATTAGTAACTTTGCCATAAATTTTTCATATTAAAGTGGATGGAGAAATAGGATAATGAGGTGGACATAGCCATACTCGAAATTAAATACAAGACCTCAACTAAGGGCTAACTTGATGAATGACTTTACTTATCTGTAATGATGAAATTAGGAATTTTTAGAGCTGTAACTTTTTTTCGGTCTATTAGGCTATCTCCAATGGAAGGGGTAAAGTTCCAAAAGAAAAAAATGACCTGATTCGCCTAAAAACTTATATCCAACCGATGGCTAGGATATAATTCTATGGAGTCCATCAAGTTATTATTTGGCCAAACGGGCATCAGGCTGGCCAGATGTAGCCCCTTTCTTAGCCCATTTTTAGGGGGCCAGCTCCTCAGGCCATCTCCAACCGAAAGGACTAAACATAGTTCCGTCCATAATTATAGCCGTGCAAAAAATTATTTTCAAATGGACAGTGCCAGACTATATTTATATACCATCTCCAATCGAAAGGGGCTATGTTTTAGCCCCTCAATAATCTATTATTTTTAACTTATTGGTTAATTGAATTAAATTACCATATTAAAACTACGACAACTTAGGCATTAATTCAACAATTGAATTAAGTTTGTTCTTTAAATAGCTTTGGTATTTATAGAAAAAAAAAATGTTACGCCCTAATCCCAACATACGTCCAGGATCGACACGAGACGTCTCCAAATACTCGTATCTCAAACATACCCCGCCTCCGGGATATGGGCAAAGCACAACTCAAGATCCAAATGCGTAATAATTTTTTGTATAATTTATGGCTGCATCTAACCTCCTCGTTAGACTACCTACGTACCCTAAAGAGGGATCAAGCCATTCGTAGTTCACCATTCGCTACAATTTGACATATATCACAATCCGTTCAAGCCGAAAGGCATAACATTCCTCAATCAATCATTTGGATTTGACAAGCATGAATTGTTCGATTCAAGCTACATAATGAACCCACATGACAATCAAGGTTTCTATTTCATCCATTATATAAATCACTATGTTTCAACATAAAATCGCAATTCATAGCATGTAATATATCAAAGAATCAACAAAGCACAATAGTATCCTCTAGTCACATTGATCAACTAATCTAATCATATTAATAACAATCATATCCAACATCATTCCACAATCACTTCAAGTAACCAATTCCATGAATCAAGGAGGTATGATATTAACATTGAATTACGTTAATCAGTTAACAAGATCACATATCAATGCACAAAATTTAATAAAGGAATTCTACATAATTCCCTGCCTAGATTCCACGTAATAATATGATAATTCTAATTTATAAACATGGCAACTACTGTGAGCAATTCCTACTCACTCAAATCTAGGGTCGAACTAACTTTATGGAAATGAACAAAGTAAGGATTCCAGACCACTCAACGGAACCCAAAATATAATCGCCTATTGGAATGTACCAAGTACAACTAATCCTCATTGTGTGGGTAGTGATCACCCAACGCGGATATACCAAGTAGGACCACATCCTAACTCTAGTTAGTGATCACCTAACGCGAATATACCAAGCATGATCACTCCTAGAATGCGTATGGTCCCCCAACACGGATATACCAAGCAGAACCATATGCATAGCCTAATAACGTAGGCAGTGATCACCCAAAGCGGATATACCAAGCAAGACTGTATCCTATAGCTCTAGGTAGTGATCACCCAACGCGGATATACCAAGCATGATCACTCCTGGAATGCGTATGGTCCCCCAACGCGGATATACCAAGTAGAACCATAGCATAATCTCATCGTGTAGGCAGTGATCACCCAACGTGGATATACCAAGCATGATCACCCCTGAAATACGTATGGTCCCCCAACGCGGATATACCAAGCAGGACCATCTATGTACCACTGCTACATAGGGCAGTAAAATTCCATATACAACCAACCCATACCTCAACCCTTATAAGTTGCAGTGTAGTCGCCTATATCATCAACGTCTCATGGCCACCAACTAATATGTCACGCAAGCATACAAGTTCTACAAAATACTTCTAATAGGGTTCTAGGATCACATTGTCATAACATTTATCATACTTATCATCCATATTATTAAGAAGATAAATAAACATATATATATATATCCCAATAATGACGTCCCATACACGTAAACCGATGTATATATAATCTGAGATAACTCACTAACCAATATAGGCCCACTAAGCCCTACATAGTCTCTAGTAATACTAATTTTAATATTTAAGATCAATTTGAAACAAATTGGACAAAGGTCAAGTCTTTGTCAACGATGGGGTCCACAAACCTATACAAGTCAATCTAGAACATCTGCCTATGGATTTCTGATCTGTAACTTCCTAAGGGTCTCATTTATCTTCTAGAACAATATTCTAAAATTTCAGAACGATTCAACGGTTGAATCTCCGTCAATTGCTAGAATTAGGTTGCTATCAACATTTAGTTTTACGAACTTAGAAATCCAATTCGGGAAGATCCTTATGTCAGATTTCCCATCCGTAAGTTCCTAATGTCCTCAAATATTATGTACTATTACGTATTAAAGTTCCGTGTTGATCCAACAGTCGGATTGTCAATTAATATAATGACCAAGTGGTGGTCTCTATCAAAACTATAGTCATACAATGAGATTTCGTCAATCGAACATCACATATAGAATCAGGGTATCCAATTTAGTCTAGAAATGGCAAGTGGGTTTCGGCCCACGCGCCACTGCAGACCCTAACTCGTCGGAAAATTTCACCTACTCTAAAAATTACCAAATTTCACCAAAATGAAGATCTCAATGAGTAGAGTAAGTTTCATACTTGTGGCCAAGCCCCATTTGACCAGGAAAAGCTCCAATTAGTCTCGAACCTGCCAGAAACCCAAAAAAAGGTGTGCTTCGATCCATCATCTTCGGTGCTCCGTCGCCCCCCAAACCTATTTGGGCTTTGTTCCTGGGTTTAAGGAGAGTCTAATGGTGGTGGAGATCTAAGGAAATTGTTTCACAAGGGTGGTTCAAAGCCGATCACCAGTCGAACCTGCTAGTGGTTTTCTCCGCAAAATCATGGCTAAACACATCGGGTTTGGATGAAGATTGATGGGAAAGTGGCAGGGAAATGATTTGGTAGTGGTGGGGAGCTTTCATTTACTTGGAAAATGCCATAAGGGCGTCGGAAATGGACGTCAGCCAAACCGAGTTGGGTTGAAAGAAATAGGTCAAGAGGAAGAAGTCCGGGTCATGTGTTCCTTCACTTCTCTCCTTTCCCTCCCTACTCCCTTTTCTGATTGGGCTACTCCCCCTTTCTTCTCTCCCGCAAATCTCATTTTCCCCCTCACTCCCACAACTCTTATTCCCCCTACTCCCGTCGCCATCTGGCAGCATCCAATCGGTTTTTTTTTTTTTCAACTCTTACTTAATTTCAAACTTTGTAATTACATACCTAAAATTATTAAATTAACAAATTTAAAATAAAATTAAAAATCGCGTAAACGAAACATAAATTTGAACAATGAAATACACAATTAATTAATGAAATTCTAGGAATGGGATTTCACAAAAAATGTGAAGAATTGAAATAAAATGAGGTAAGATAGTATGGAAGGGTAAAAAGAATGTGAGAAATTGTGTGGAAATGACTTAGGTATTTATAGGAAAAAAATTAGAATTTAAAATTCTTTTTTAAATTTCGTCCTGAAAAGACAAAAAAAATCCAACAGCTACATGACGTCAGTTGACATCATGTAGATGTTGGGTGTTGACAAATTGGGCCTAACAAATGGGTTGGTTGGCTGGCTAACAATGCCCATCCCAATGGCCAAAGGGCTTAAACTTGGCTTGGTGGGTCTCTTTTTTTTTTTTTTTTTTTTTTTTTTTTTTTTTTTTTGTTGCCCATACTTCCATTGGAGTTGGGTTTTGTCTTAATTCAAGCTAAAACATGGCCTATGGCCTATGACCTGATCCATTAGAGATAGCTTCAATTGCAATAAATGATTCATATTCAACGACTAGATTTGAAAACATTCAACGGTAGTTTAACTAAATTAACTAATATATTTAAGGTATAAACTTAAAACTAATAAATTATTGAGGGGTTACGTTTAAAAGTATTTGTAAAAATATTTGTCTCTTAATCCTATTCCTATATATATATATATATACACACACAAACATTTTTTTTTTTTTTTTTTTTTGATGACCTCATGTTTCTAGATTCAATATCCAAGTCTTGAATCTTTAATCCATTAGAGATTGTTATAACTGATACGTTAAATCTTAATCCAATGGGTTAAAAACGTGTGAGTTGTCAATAAAGTTATTTGGTTGAAATATACAATTTTGATAGAAGTTTCACCTAATATCTAAGCACGAGGAAATATACTTTTCCATGTGGAAATGTTGTCCATTTTTTTCTTCATGGTGGACTAAGCACGATGAAATGTCTAATTGGACTTTGGACAAGTCAATTACCTACTCTAGCGTAATATACCTTGCCATTTCAAATTTGAACATTTCAATATGATTCTTTTTATTTATTTTTTTGTTAGATTAGGAAAATGATAGGTTTCGAACCCACGCCGTGGTATAAGAGCAACACTCTTCTCCACCACTATAATAGATGACCACTTGCATTTCAATATGATTAATTAGGTATATCCAAAAGTAATATGGGTCCGTTTTATAGGCCTGTTTTGAATGAAATTCAATAGTATTATACAACCATATGTAGGTAAGGGCTAGTTTGTTGATAAAAAAAATGTAAGGGCTAGTTTGGTATTATTGTGCTTTTAAAAAAAAGATGCTTCCACTGTGCTGTGAGGATAAACAACTGTAAAATAAAGTTGTTGAGTGTTCTATTATGCTATGGTAAATAAAAAGTGCTTTAAACAAAAAAAAAAGAAAAAAGAAAAAAAAAAGAAAAACAGTTTCTAAGTGTTTAGTAAACTTTTATATAAATTACTGTAAATATGTTAATTGACTAAAAATAATATAGTATTTAATATTATATAATAATTGTCAAGGAGAATAATGTAGGAGAAAAAAATATTAATTTTGTAAAATATGTGAAGAAGGTATACTTGCTAAATGAAAATTTAATTAAATGAGCACATAACACTATGCTTTGAAAAAAGTTGTTTTTTTTTTATTTTTTATTTTTATTATTTTTTTTTTACCAAAGCATTTATATTTAAGATTTATTTAATAAGCTGCTTTCTAAAAGTACCAAAGTCCCAAACTTGCCCTAAGTAAGCTTGTTTTCAATGCAGTTAAAGTGTTCATAATTTTAGAACAAATTACATTAAATGCCATTGAATTTTTTTAACTCATCCATAAATTCTATCTGATTCATTTTGTTTTAAATTTTCCATGATTTTAAAACAAATTAACGTGAACTTTAAATGCATAAACGATGTAAGTGGGAAGAGAAAGATATCATGTTCGTGTATACTACCTATCATACCCAGTAGAGTTAATATTTTTCAATGCATAAATGCTTGTGTGTATATTGGTTTGATTTGTACAATTTTTCCACCATGTTATGTAGTTTAAAGTTATCCCTATAATGAGTAAAGTGAAGAATAATTGTCATGTTAATTTTTTTCTACAAGGGTAGGTTGCTTAAATATATACCACATGAATGCTTATATGGATTTATTTTATGAACTTTCCTCCATGTTAGGTAGTTTAATGTCGTCCCAAGGAGTATGTAATTTCATTTTGACGTGTTACATTTTCCTCCATGTTAGGTAATAGGCGTAGTGAAAGAGTATAATTTTCATGTAAATTTGATTTTCCTAAGTTGTTTAAATTTCAATTACATGGATTCTTATTGGATATAGGTTTGCTTTGTATATTTTCCTAAAACGTAGATGGTTTAATCTCGTGGAATAGAGTAAAGATGATGTAAATTTCATTTTTCACTAAGATAGATAGACTAACATCGAACACTTTCTATGCACTACCACAAACAACAAGACTAACAAAATTTCCGAAAATTAAAGTGCACAATTAGCAAGACATCAAACTTGTAATCATTTTTTTTTTTTTTTTTTTTATGAAAAATCGCATTCTGCAAACAATAAAGAAAAATGCATAATTAATCATATAGCTAATTGGGCACCTAGGCGGGGCCTAGTAGGCGGCAAGGAAAGAGTTTTTGCAAACAGTTCGATCGAGTGCAAAGAAAGAAGGAGTCACGACGGTGAGAGATAGAGAAAGTCGAGGTGCAGAGAGGGGGGAGTCAAAGCGGCAAGAGAGTTTTTGCAATTTTGGGTTCTATTTGGACTTTCTTCCCCAAAACCCTTTCATCCGCGTAGACCGTTGCCTACATAGCCGCCAAGGTGCGCTTGGACGAGCGCCTAACAGCTCCTCGATTTTACCTAACATTTTGGACCTAGTTGCATCAGCACAACGACACCTAGTGCCTAGGTGACCACCTAGGCCAATTTTTAGAACGTTGGTTATACGTAGGTAGATAATATACGGGTAGTCTATAATACATGTAGAATAAAAAAAATATAGAGGTTACACACACACAGAGCTAGATAGACAAAATAAACAAAGAAAGTGCATTTAATGATTTTACATATAAAAAAAGAAAAATCTATATAATCAAAGTTCAAACAGAAACATGAGGACGGAATGATACAACAGTGTATCTGCACTTCCCAACTAGCCTCCACTAGAGGAACAACAATGAACAATCTAAAAATTAATATTATTTCCAATGATAACGTAAATATGGATCCAAATGTTTCCCTTCATAACAACTAGGTAAAAAAACAGAAGTATTTTGAAAAAAGATATGATGAAATATACATCATAGGAACGATAACATAATATGGAGCATGCAATCTATGGAAGAGGAAAGAAGAAGATTTGTGAATTAAGCGGTATGAGGAAAAAATAGGTGGAACAAGAAATTAAGAAAACGACCACGCCCGGAGCAAAAACAACAAAGAAAAAAGATTTTGTACGGGAGTTATGAGGAAGAAAACATAATATCGTTTTAAAACTAATTCTACAAATAAGAGATTACTTTAAAAATAAACTAGTACATGTTCACTCACAAAGTGCGTGTCAAAATTTATGTTTTCGTTTTTGAAATTAAAAGAGAAAGAAAGAGAGTGAGAAAAAAATGTGGGAATGAGATGAGATGGAGAGAGATTTTTTTATTTTTTTTTAAATTAGAGATGATAAAATCCTCTGTAAAAATTTTGTTTTGTGAAATTACATTACTATCCTCAACTTTTTTGTTGTGTCAGAAGACAAAAATATCTTTTCAATGTCTTTTGGTTGACAAAAAGGATTTCATTAATATGTAGTTAGAAATTCAATAATTATTAATTTTAGAATAAAGGGATAAATATGTTAGAAAAAAAATAAACTGATGTGGACACTGAGTTATCGGGCCTAACCTAAACTACTGAATTATACCTAATAATTGTTCACAAAATTGGACTTATATCTTCTTTTTTATGTGTTGTAAACAATTTAACTTCTTTGAAAAATACAGATCTTTTTTGAAGGTAATAAAGGATTTCATTCATAACAGGCGAAAAGAACCAATACAGGGGGAGCATGGAAAATACAGATCTTATACATCTAATTCTTCTATATTTACTCCAAAAAGAAAATTAAGAAAAATATATATTTTTTTAGAATAAATTACACAAAATTATCTTAATTATAGATCGAATCACAGTCTTATATCTCATATTTAAAAAATTACAATGTCATACCTTATTTTATGAATTTGTTGCAATGTCAAACCTCCGTCAGTTTTTCTATCAAATTTTCTGTTAAATGTTGATGTGGCTTAAAGCGGGGCTTACTCCTTGCCCAACTAGATTAAAAAATTAATAAAAAATTCAAAAATTAAAAAAAAAACATTTAAATGTTTTTATTTAAAAATGTGGGGCCCACCCTTTAAAATTAAAAATAAAATCACCCATCTTCCCCATTCTACCCAACGATTTTGACCTCGCCCATCTCCGAGCACCCCGACCTTGCCCATCTCCGGGCACCCCAACGTCACCCATCTACTCTGCAAGTCCAAAACTCCCTTCGCCACCATCCCTATGACCTCCACCCGACTCACCACCACCCTAAAGTTAACCCCTCCAAACCCATCTCTGTCAAATGCTCAACCACCACCATCCACATCCAAGGATAGTACAACTTAAGAAATTTTAGCCATCTCCTCTGCAACTCCCAACTAGAAAGCAAGAGTCAACATTTTCATGCGAAGTTGAAGACCCGATCTTGGGATTCGGACTGGGCCGGCGAGCGATCTTGGATGTGGATGGTGCTGGTTGCATTTGATAGAGATGGGTTTGGCGGGGTTAACTTTAGGGTGGTGGTGGTGAGGCGGGTGGAGGTCATGGGGATGGTGGGGAATGGCGTTTTGGAGTTGCAGAGTAGATGGGTGAGGTTGGGGGTGCCCGGAGATAGGCGAGGTCGACGTCGTCGGGTAGAATGGGGGAAGAAGGATGATTTTATTTTTAATTGTAAAGGATGGGTACCACATTTTAAAAATAAATATATTTTAAAGTTTTTTTAATTTTTAATTTTTAATTAATTTTTTAATCTAATTGGGCTAAAGAGTGGATCATGTTTTAAGTCACGTCAGCATTTAATAGAAAAATTGACAAAAACACTAACGAATGTCTAACATTATAACAAATTCGAAAGATAAGATGTGACATTATAATTTTCAAATGTAAGGTATAAGATTGTAATTCAATCTACAATTGAAGTAGTTTTGTATAATGCACCATTTGGTAAAGCGAAATTCGCGCTCCAACTTGCACATAAGTGCAAGAATACACTTAAAAAACGTCGAAAGCTCTCTTCTGAAACGGTTAAGAGCCATGTACAGTTTGCGCACACATACGGACACCATGAAATAGTAAAACCGCGTCTAACTGTCAATTTATATCTTCCGCCGCGCTCCCACCTCCATCTTCCTCAACCTTTCCCATTCTTCCTTCATTCGCAATGGCTCGATTCAAAATCATCGGCATTCTGAAAGACAGAGCCTCGATCCTCAAAGCGACTCTGACCATCAACCGTCGAGTCTCCTCCGTACACCTCGCTGTCCTCCGCGCCACCACACACGACCCGTCAAGGCCGCCTTCGGAGACACGAATCGCCTCCGTGCTCGCCCTAGGGCTTTCCTCCCGCCTCACTGCATGCGCATGCATTGATGCTCTCATGGACCGGCTCCACGTCACTCGGAGCGCTTTTGTTGCCCTAAAATGCCTCCTCACGATTCACAACATTATATCAAAGGGGTCTTTTATTCTCAAAGACCAGCTTGCGTGCTACCCTTGTTTTGGGGGATACAATTTCTTGAACCTCTCCATGTTTTGTGACAATTCCGATTTTTGTATGTTGGAATATTCGTCTTGGGTCAGATGGTACGCCGGTGTAGTCGAGCAGAATCTGATGGTGTCTAGAGCAATTGGATATTATCTCAATTCGTCGAAAAACGAAGGTAACAAAAGAGACAAGGAAGAGAAGGCACTTGCTCTTTTGGACTCAGATTTGGCAATGGAGATTGAAGTGCTTGTGGAATTTGTGGTGCGAATTTGTGACGCCCCTGATTCATTTGAACTTCAGAAGAACAATTTGGTGTACGAAGTGGTGAGGGCCACGGGCGAAGATTACAGGTCGGTTCAACGTGAAATTGTTGTCCGAGTCAAGGAAGTTGGAGACAGAATCGACTCAGTCGACGGTTTGCGTTCGGCTGAGTTGGCTCGGTTAATTGACGCGTTTGAGAGGCTGGAGGGTTGCAAGGGGAAGTTAATGCTGTTGTTTGTGAACAGGAAGAGGAATGATGGGTTATGGGATTTGGTGAGAGACACCAAGGCTAGGCTTGTGGAGATGAAGGAGCAGCGAGAGGAGAGGCTGGTGGTTTTTCCAGGGAAGAACGAGTTGGCCGAGTCGACTCAATGTTGGAACCCATTTCTTGAACCTGGACAGTTGTTGCTGTTACCATCTGGTGGTGGGTGGTTGGGCTTCGGACCGACACCAATAGCCGTTTGAACAGTTGATCATCGTGTCGGGTTGGGTTTTTGTATAGTGTGACGCCCCTAATTTTATACATAACAATGCGCATGAGCGATTAAAGCAATTGATACATTGTAGTATTCACGTGCATCAACAACTTATAATCTCTCATACCATCATGCATCATCAACTACAAGCACTCTAGCTGTAAATGTTTCTAGATACATTAACAAAAGATTTACGTTTTGTAATAAAAAAAAAAAAGTGATTTATATTTTTTCTTTGATCTCTCAAACATTGTTCATTGGTGTGAAGTGTGAACAGCTAAACGTTGTTTCCTTGACACTCCAATATTAGGTGTCACAGTTCTAACAATGTGTATGTAACAGTGTGAATGTATTTTGACATGCCAAAGAGAATGGTTAAAATAATTTTTTAATTTTGGGACAACAATAGCAACGGTGTGGCTTTGTTGTTGTCGAACAAAAAATTGGATGAATTTGTTTTTCTTCGGATAGAAACTTGTAAAAAAAAGAAAATGAAATTCTAGCTAGGTAATTTTATTTTATTATTATTATTATCTTTTTTTTTTTGTAACAAAAATTGAAAGTTTGATTTTTCTCATGGTGGCTTTTGCATATATATTTTTTAGTAGTTTATATATTAGATGTTGATGGGTGCTTTCTATGACATCTTTGACGAAATGACAATAAGATAAAACTGATGTTGATTCTGTTCTTATCTTAATATGTTTGTAGTGATGTGTTCGGAGGTCAAAAACCACAGGGCGGCAATGGTTTATGTGTTGGGTTAAGCTTTTGCAAGGAATTTGGTTAATTTTGGAGGAATATATACAGTCCCTTTCGTTAAGGATCTTCAGATAAACTTATTTTTAAATAACTATCTCTTTTTAACTTATAATTTAGGATAAGGTTCTAAAAGGCACTAAGCGCTAGTTCGGCGACAGACTTGGGCTTAACGCCTAGGCGGCTAGGCAGGGACTTAGACGGACTAGGCAAATTTAAGTAAATTTATTATATATTGTATAAATAAGTGCCTATTCATACTTAAAAAAAAAACACATAACTATATATATAAATTGCAAAATAAAATAACATAAAGATTATAAAGTATTATAACATGTTAAAAACATAGGAAACAAGCATATAATGAATGTTCATCCAAGTATTCAACAAGTCTCTTATATTTTATTAAAAATATAAAATACAAAATGAAAATGATCAATTTTTTGTGTAAGTGAGTCACACCATAGGCGGGTTTAGACATGCGCCTAGGTGAGTGTGGGCTAAGAAGATGCTTAAGAGGGTCTAGGCACACTTTCTTAATTTTCAAGCACCTAATGACTTATCAAGGCAGTGCCCAGCCGCCTAGCGCCTAGGCAAGGCCTAAGCAACGCTAGGCGGGGATTTTTAGAACAGTTTTTCAATTGTTTTCTTTTCTTTATGTTTCTGTGTGTTGCTAATTATGTTAGGAACTATAAAATGTTGACATTGGTTGTTCGCAGTAAAAGACTACGTAGTAGAGAAGAACATAGAAGGTTTGTTGAATCCTTCTATAGGTTTGGTGGTTTAATTCTCATTTATTATTTATTACAAAAATACATAAAAGAAATCAAAATTACATAAAAGAAAGGCTAATCTAAATGATTTGAGAATCAATCAGAGAAAACAAAAGATCTCTACAAATCAAGAAATCCATAATTATTGTATATCACACCCCCGCAAACTGACGAGAAGAGCTAGAACAAGAAGCTTGGAGACCAGAAAACCAAAGCGATTGATGGAAAGTCCTATAGTGAAAATATCTGAGATCTGATCATGGATAGGGACATAGTTAACAACTTCTTTTCAAACTACTTTCTCATGAACATAGTGATAATCCACCTCAACAAGATGAGTTCGGGCATGAAACACCGGATTTAAGGCTAATGAAATGGCACTAATACTATCGCAGAAGAGTGTGGAGCGGTGAAGATCACGAAACAACATTCGAAACAATGATACAGTGGCAGCTTTCATAGCAAGTTTTCAATACTCGACCTTAGTACTAGACCGAGATGCACAATTTTGCCTCTTTGCACTCCAAGAAACAAGATTAGAACCAAGATACAAAACAATATCCACCTGTACAAAGACGATCATCAAGATCCCCAACATAATCGGCGTCGAAATATGCAGTGAGACGAAGAAAGTCTAGGCTTGCATTGTATGTCGTTGTGAGTAGTTCCCATAATATAACAAAGAATGCATTTGACGGAAGCCAACAATTAGTGGTTGGTAGGTGAACGAATTGGCAAACTCGATTAACAACAAAAGTGATATTCGGGCATGTGAGAATAAGATATTAAAGAGCACCAACGCTATGATATTCACTTGGATCCGGCAAAGGATTACCATCCTAAAGACTGAGCTTTTCCCACTAATAGCAGGCATAAAAACTAATTAGGCACCATTCATTTTGGTGCGTTGAAGTAGGTGAACAAAATATATTTATGTTGGCAAAGAGACAGCCCACCAGAGGTTTTAGAAAGTCCTAAAAATAATGAATATAGCAAAGATCATTCATTGAGAAACAAGTGCCCAAATCGTGTATGAAAATAGTAATACAACAATCAAGCCTTATACCACTAAGTGGGGTCCGCTACATGAATCCTAGAATGCTATTGCGCTCGGTTTTACGCTAAAGTTTTATGTTAGTTCCAAGTACTCCATATCTTTCCTTATAATCTTTCTCCAAGTCTTCTTAGGTCTCTTTTAACTAGAGCATCTATAAATCTTCGATTCATATGTCCAAACCAACTTAAACAATTTTCTCTCATCTTATCTTCAACTTCTACTTTACCTCGGATATGCTCGTTCTTAATTCTATCATTTCTCATGTGCCCACACATCCAGCGAAGCATTCATATCTTTGTTGCACTCATTTTTTTTTTCATGTGTTGCTTTTTTATCATGTAACATTCCATGCAAAAAGCATCGATGGCTTGATTGCTATCATACATAATTCATCCTTGAGCTTTAGTGGTATACGACAATTGCACAATACACCCGATGCACTCTTCCACTTTATCCATCCAGCTTGTATTCTATAATTGAGATCTCCATCTAATTTTGTTATTTTGCAAGATAGATCCAAGTGAAAGTTCATCTTTGACCTACTTAGGCGAATACCTTTAGCTTCCAACACTTCCCGCCAAAGATTAAGCTTCGCATTTACTCCCTCACGTGTTGCATCTTTTAGCACCATATCATCTGTGAAAAGCCACCAAGGGATATCATTTTGAATATGTCCTATTAACTCGTCCATTACCAATGCAAAAAGGTAATGACTTAAAGCTGAGTCTTAGTATAACCCTATGATTATGGGAAAGCTTTCAGTCTGCCCTTCATAAGTTCTTGATGCAGCTTTACTCCATCATATATATACCTTAATGCTTGGATATATAATACTTGTACTCCTTTCTCCTCTAGATTCTTCCAAAGAATTTCTTTTAGGACCACTATCGTGCATTTTTTATTTCAAATCTATAAAGGCCATATGCAAATCATTTTTCAAATCTCTATATCGTTCCACCAATCTTCATGAGAGATAGATTTTCTCCATTGTTGAGCGTCCTAGCATGAACATGAATTGATTCTTTAGGATCTGTGTCTCTTGCCTCATTCAATGCTCAATTACTTTCTCCAGAGCTTCATTATATAGCTCATTAACTTAATACTCATACAGTTCATGCAATTTTGTATGTTGCCCTGACTATTGTAGATAGGCATCAAAGTGCTTTCTTGCCACTCATTTGGTATCTTCTTCATTTTCAAATTCTTATTGAAAAAGTTTGTAAGGCATGCGATGCTTGTCTCTCCCAAGACCTTCCACACTTCAATCAGTATATCGTCGAGACCCATTACTTCTCTTTGCTTCATCTTTTTCAAAGTTACAACCACTTCTTCTTTCCCAATTCAACAATAAAATGAGTAACTTTCTACACTCTTCCGACTAACTCAACTCACCCAAATAAGTACTCATGTTGTGTCCTTCATTGAATAGATTATGAAAATAAGCTCTCTATCTATCTTGAACCACGTTCTCCGCAGTTAGAACATTTTCATTCACATCTTTGATACACCGCACTTGGTTGAAGTCTCTCATCCTCCTTTCACTTGCTCTAGCTAATTTGAGATATCCAACTCTCATTCTTTGCTATCTAATCACTTATACATGTCGTCAAAAGCCACTAGCTTCACTTCTTTCACATCATTCTTTGCTTTCTTCTTCGTTATCTTATACATCTTATAGTATTCATTAGTTTTATCCTTGTAAATGCTTTACGACATTCCTTCTTAGCTTTAATCTTTTCTTGTACCTCTTATACATCTTATAGTATTCATTAGTTTTATCCTTGTAAATGCTTTACGACATTCCTTCTTAGCTTTAATCTTTTCTTGTACCTCCTATTTCCAACACCAAGATTCATTTTGACTTGGAGCAAAACCCTTAGACCGTCCTAATACCCATTTTGCAAATTTTCGGTTACAACTAATAATCCCACATTTGACTAGCGTTTCCATCAAATAGAGATGTAACTGCATGAGACTGATGAAACCTCAGGTCCTCCAAATGAGTAGAAAAACATTGAAACCATGTTCTAGGTGCCTGCTTAAGGCCACAAAGAGAGCGGCGGAGTTTGCAAACATGGTGAGAAAATTGAGGATCAACAAAAACACGGGGTTGTTACATATAAACATCCTCAAATAAAAATCCATGAAGAAATGCATTCTGAACATCCAACTGGCAGACATGTCATTGAAATTGAACTGATAAGGCCAAAATTAGATTGACAACCGAGCTAAAGGTTTCACCATATTCGAGGCCCGACCTAGAAGAGGAAGAACACTGCACAAAATGAATCCATACTTGATCGCTATCTCAATCATTTCCATCTTATGAGATTAATCCAAATTATTCTCGAGATTTGAAGTCTTGGTCCAGTATAGTAGTTTGGATGAGATATGGAATTGGAACGAGATTATCATTGATGATATTTTTACTTATTTGGTAGTTTTCAACATAAATGAAAAGCAACAATATTGAACCATATTATGTTGGTTAGTGAAATCATAGAACTGAGTGGACAACCAAAATCACAATCCAAGTTAAATTCCTTACCAAAGTGTGTTTGGACCTGTCATTCCTACACTACCCAAGGTAACACTGTTGTGTTACAAGTGGGAAAGGAAGCATAATGAGATGAATGAAATAGTGTGATGTAATGCACGTCTTACGGCTTAAGGCTTTTCTCAAACGCCCTGTGATTTACAGCAGCATTATGAATGTGGTTAGTTTATCTTCATGAAGATATTAATATGGAGGTTTAAATGTAAGTTCCCAAAGAATTACATGGACTGGTTCAAATAGTTCCAAACCATGGAACACTCTCTAAATTTGTTTGAGGCATTCACTCTACGGATTGAAAAAATCCAGCATATATGGTATACCAGTCTAAGTGATTATTTGATTAGTTAGGGATATGGAATTATGCCCTTTCGTGTTAAATTAAAAAGTCTTAATCCAAATTGCTAGAGTTTGCGTTGATGACATGAATGTCACTAAGACTCTAGAAGAGCTTAAGAAAACTGCCTCGTACCTGAAGACGAAGTTTAAGATGATGGACCTTGAGAAAACGTGTTTATGCCTTGACTTGACGTTCAAGCATTGTTCAGACGACATTTTGGTCTACCAGTTGAACTACACTTAGTAGGTGTTACCTTTGAGTATACCTATGATCTTCCATACGTTATATGCAAATGAAACCCTTGAAGAGGTTATGGAATCTGAAATTCCATATCTGAGTTCAACTTTGCGCTTTTGTTGTACTTAGCTCATTGCATTAGACAGGCCATCTCCTTCGCTATTGATCTATTGGTATCACTGTTCTAAAAATCCCCGCCTAGCACTGCCTAGTCCCCGCCTAGGTGCTAGGTGGCTGGCCACAGCCCCAATTAATGCCTAGGTGTTTGAAAATTAAGAAAGGGTGCATAGACCTACTGAGGCGCCTAGACTGCTTAAGTACCTGCCTAACCTACCTAGACCCATCTAGATTGTGACTTGCTTAGGCAGAAAATAAATAACTTTCATTTTGCATTTTATTTTTTTCAATAAACTGTAAGAGACTTGTCGAATACTTAAATGAGCACACATTATATGCTTGTTTCCCATGTTTTCATTATATTCCAATACTTCATAATATATGTGTCATTCTATTTTGTAGTTTATGATGAAATTATATATATTTTAAGTATTAACATACACTTATTTACATGAAATATAATGGACTTAGTTAAATCCGCCTAGTTCGCCTAGGCGCCTGCCTAGACCCCTCCTAGTCGCCTAAGACCTAGGCCCCAACTTGCCGCCCGACTAGTGCCTAACATCTTTTAGAACCTTGATTGGTAAAGATGCAGCACTGCGCCCACACGCAACCATTGAATTGGTATAAAATATGTATGTCTGCTTCCCTAAAGGTATTATGGAATTAGGCTTATCCCTTTGCATCTCGAGCAGATCCAACCCCCTGATCCTTGGAATCATGCTTGCCTTGTTTGTTATGCTAACACTGGTTACTTATCAAACTCGCACAAGGCACAATCCCCAAATGATTATGTCTTTACCATTACAAATACTGCAATGTCTTCGAGATCCACAATATGACCTTAGTTACGAAATCTTTGAATAGTTCAAAGACTCACCTTACTTCACTACGCCACATGTCAGCTATGGTTAAGAGCTATTGTTGAGCATATCTGAAGTACTTGATGTTTTCATCTATCGTTGAGTCCCGATGACGATCTATGATGTCACAGTATCAAACAGACCAAGATATGATACATCAACGAAGTCAACGCCAAGGAATATTACATCTACATTACATCAACAAAGCTTTAGGAGATTGACGTCAAGCAATTTGATCCCCGACAACCTTGCCAATCTCTACATGACGTCATTGCCAAAGTCTATCTTCTAGAAGTTTGTTCGAGAAATTAGTATGCCTAACTATCTCATATGCAATGCTTATAGTTCTTATTTGGAAGTTTTGTCAAACTCAGGGGGAGTATTTAGAAGTATGCTCACGTGATCTTAATGTACTCATTTTCCCTACAATTAGGAGCATTCCCACTGGGTTTTTGCTACCTAAGTAAGTTTTGATGAGACACCAATCCTGAGCTGGTCATACCCTTGTGAGCTTGCTACTTGTGTCAAGAAGATGTATAGTTTTCACTTAATGCAACTTCTCACGTTTCTCCTTGGTCTATGGGTTTTTATCCCACCTTGGGGTTAACCATAGTGAGGTTTTGTGAGTTTTACCTTTTATGCATTCTTTCGTTAATTTGAGACTTGCATTCACTCATTGTGTGGATGCCTTCATCAACTGAACTTACTTCATCGTTGAAGACCTGATGCATCATTTTCTTGAGTATTTACATGCTCAAAATGTGTGTTTCAGTCCTAATAGTTTAGGAATGTGATTGTGTATTTATTTTGGATATCCTCGTGGGATTCTAATATACATCTTAGATTATATATTAGGGAATTGTTATTGGCACTCCAAAAATCTCATTCTACAGTCCTCATAAGTGTATTTTTCTTTCCTATTATAGAAAATTTGAAGTGTAGAATGAGATTTTTGGAGTGCTAATAACAATTCCCTATATATTATTCTATTAGAGTTGTAATCCTATTGGGGTAAAGAATTTAGCTTCCGTACTACTATAAATAAAGGCACAATGAGAGTGAGAAAACACACTGCATAGTTCACCCAATTCTCTATATGCTTTCCGCACCCTCTCTCAATCTCTCTATAATTTTTCAATCAAATTGGCCTACAACAATATCAATGCCAAATAGACCTGCAACAATATCAATATTTTCACGTATATCGATATTTTAAACAATTACAACACATCACCTCTCTTGTTTTTGTTTTCTTTTTCAATGGTTGAAAGTCGGCCTCAGAGTTCAAAAAACAAAATCTAGCCTAACAAATGGTGAATGCAATTGCAGCTAATGTACTTGTTCCTCTGATTGCCCGTCTGGTGTAGGGGTTGACCACTTCAATACACGCTGGTTGGCTTTTTCAGCCTGCAATTTTCAATCAATTTTGTATGAGAACGAGATTAAACGAAGAGATAAAATTCGAATATTCAATTAAGTTCAATCAATCATTACCTCATTTTCCCAATCACGTCGTATTGTGATGATGGCCAATATCAATGTTTGAAGTGCAGTTCCTCCAAAAATCATTCCACCCCAAATGCCCTGTTTTTACATCAATTATATTTGAATAAAATTGCCAAGATATTGTCATTATTCCTTCCAGTGCTTGATGGAAATTAGATTACTTAAAGAAAACCAAATTGTAATAATTAATATGGAAGGGTCTTTCAGACAACTGAGAAAGATTTCTTTGCCTTGGTAGTCACTCGATGAATTGAAAATCACGAAGCAAAACTGCAACATTGGTGCCATCAGTAGATTTTGGTGTCAAAAACCAAAGAACCCATGATTGCTTCACTGGCTATAAGGACTACACTTTCTTGTGTCCCAAGTGTCATCACGTGATAAATCACATAACGAGAGAACATGATAAGAAAATTTTATATGGAGGGAAATAAATGAAAATAACGTACCCCAATACTCAAGTTGAAGATCCATCCCATTACAAATCCAAGAGGAAGCCCAACAATGTAGTAGCAGAAAAGATTTATATATGCCACCCATGCTTGCCATCCCGAACCCACAGCTACTCCTGTCGATTATAAACCCAAGTGTGAAATATAATCAAAAAAATTTCATCAGACCTAACCAATTAACATTCAAATTCATTGCTACAATAATATGCTTGATTGCATTCAATATGTGAATCAAATATGTGTACGGTTACCTTTCTAACCGAGGTCGGAGTTTACTTATATTATAAGACATGGTCAATAAGACCGTCCATACATGTTACTCAAACAATTAACATAAAAAACGAACCTGACAAAACAGGCTGAACACTATTAAGTAGAATTGTGATGGCCAAGAGGTAAGACATCTGATCAACTGCTTCGAGTACATCACTACTTGAGGTGAATATGTACGCAATTTTGCTGTGGAGTGCAATGATAAGTATGCAGAAAAAGACACCAATCATAGTGGATTCTGCCACAGAAACCTTAGCTGCAAATTTTGCTCCCTTCCAGTTTCCAGCTCCCAACTCATTTGCCACTCTTACCCTGTGAATTTCATCAAAAGAATTTCACAACACTGCTATAGAAACCATTACATATTTGAAAGTGGCATAGAGAGGAATATAGTTGGGAATGCTTTCATTTTGTGAGAAAGTTAATATATAAATTACTCTATTCTACTCGCTCTAAGCAAGTAAGAAGTAGGCTAAATTTGTAGTTGATGACTAAGTCTCAGGCCTTGGTTATTTCTGATCATTTTGTGCGATTAAGAGAACAAGGCTACAAGAGCAATTTGACGACCAAACATATGTGGAGTTCAACTCGCCTAATCCTTCCGTTTACATCCATTGTATTCGAATGGGTCTCCAATATTAATGCCGTTTTTATATAAAAAAAAAATTATATATATATATATATATAAAAGGGAAGTGTTATTCGTATTCTAAAAATCTCATTCTACACTTCTCACAAGTGTATTTTTCTTTCCAAATATAGAAAATTTGGAGTATATAATGAGATTTTTAGAGTGCCAATAACAATTCCAAAAAAAAAAAAAGGAGAAAATTAAAGACTGAGAGACATGCAATAAAGGTAGAGAAGATAAAAGTTGTAGTAAAAATAAATGAGCTGAATCTCTTGGTGAAGGAGACCCAAAAGAATTAATGAGCTATCATTGACGTTTCATGCCCGATTGGTTTTAACTTTACATTTGACGACTTTTCATTTTTCTAATTATGGGTTAGTTTGAGATTGTGGTGCATTACAAAAAATAGTTTTTAAAAAAATTTGAAACATCAAATGTATTTGGTTAAAAAAAAAAAAAAAAAAAAAAAAAAAAAAAAAAAACTTTTTTTAAAAATTGCTATCATTGATAGTGGAAAAACATAGAAAAGTAGAAGTAGAGTATACCATGCTTCTGAAAAAAATGTTTTTTTATATATCAAAGCATAATGATCAGTGTTCATTTAGTGAAATTTTCAAATGACAAGTAGTGGCGAAGCTACAGAGATGCAAAGAGGGACGGCCGCCTCTCCCCTCAACGGAACTCAAGCTCAGGAGTGGTGGTTCCGCCCCTCTGGTCTTGTCGGAAGTGAGCAATCCCGTCTGGTTCTTTGGTTTTTGGTGCTCTGCAACAATAGCAGCGCTGTTGCGTTTCTGTTTTCTATTTTTCAAAACCCAGGCCAAAACGCCGTCGTTTGGATCTGGGCAAAGAAAAAAAAATAGTAGAACGGCGCGTTTTGGTTTCTAATAAAAGGTGTGATAGTAGGCAACATGTGTTGTTTTGTCGTTTAGTAGCATGTGATCGTCGAAGCCTTAGCGTTAACATCCTTCTATTCTTCTTTCTCATGGGATTTTCGAATGATTTCAAGGCTGGATTTTTCCTAATAATTTCGATATGGAATTGGAACTATGTATGCTAGCTAGATAAATATTGGTTTACGCTTTAGTAGATTAAGTATTTTTTTTTCAATTCAATACGTTTCTCAGTTTTCAACAATTGCACATTATCAATATGTTTATACTAACACATTTGATGTACTTATGCATCCATTACATATGTACAATTGACCAAACCATGTGTATTTACCCAATTATTAAATTTGTCATAGAGTATAAGAATTTCATTTTATTTTCACTAAGTTCGTCATAGTGTGGCAGTTTGTAATTAATATTAATAAATTATGAACGTCATTATTATTGTCTACTATCTAAAATGATTTGTTTGTCTACATTCTTTTTAACCTTGCACCCATTTAAACCCGCCCCTCCCCCCACTAATTCCTGGCATCACCACTGATGACAAGTATACC